>NC_056767.1:8380000-8530000 GCF_018687715.1 Carya illinoinensis | reverse complement strand
TGTTTGCATAACTTAGCTCTTGCTTTGTAGAGATGTGAAGATAAAAATCTAGTCCTGAACTAGGAGAAGTGTCATTTCATGGTTCAATAAGGGATCGTGCTTGTCCATAGAGTGTCATCTAAAGGAATTGAGGTGGATCGAGCAAAAATTGCAACCATAGAGAAACTACCACCTCCAAAGAATGTGAAGGGAATCAGAAGATTTATCAATGATTTTTCTAAACTCTCTAAACCTTTATGTAATCTTCTTAAGAAAAATTCTGCATTTGACTTTGATGTTGTTTGTTTGCAGGCCTTCAATGCACTCAAGGAGAAACTAATTTCAGCACCAATTGTGATTGTGCCTGATTGGAGTCAACCTTTTGAAGTTATATGCGATGCAAGTGACTTTGCAATTGGAGCAGTGTTGGGGCAAAGGCGAGACAAGCTGTTTAGAGCCATCTATTATGCAAGCCGGACATTGAATGAAGCTCAATTGAATTATACAACAACTGAGAAGGAGATGCTTGCTGTGGTGTTTGCTTGTGATAAATTTCGGTCTTACCTCATTGGTACAAAGGTGATAGTGTTCACTGATCATGCAGCACTTCGCTATTTGTTTAGCAAGAAGGATGCTAAGATAGGCTAATTTGTTGGATCCGACTTCTTCAAGAATTTGATTTGGAGATTCGAGACAAGAAAGGAAGTGAAAATTTAGTGGCTGACCATCTCTCTCGGTTAGAGCAAGAGGAAGAAAAAACAGATTCAGTGGTCCAAGAGGCATTCCCTGATGAGCAGTTGTTTGCATGTGAGATCAAGCTTTCGTGGTATGCTGATATTGTTAACTACCTAGCTTGTAAAGTTTTACCACCTGATCTTACTTACCATCAACGTAAGAAGTTTTTGCATGATGTGAATTATTATCTTTGGGATGAGCCTTTGTTGTTCAAAAGATGCCCTGATCAAATCATTAGAAGATTTGTGCCAGAAGAAGGGATACAAGACATCCTCCATCATTGCCATTCATCATCATATGGAGGACACTTTGGAGCCACCTGTACAGTAGCTAAGGTACTTCAAAGTGGATTCTTTTGGCCTTCTATTTTTTGAGATAGTTACATTTTGGTGAAAACTTGTGACCGGTGCCAACGTATGGGGAATATTTCAAGGCGTCATGAGTCACCACTGAAAGGTATTTTAAAAGTTGAGTTGTTTGATGTTTGGGGAATAGATTTTATGGGGCATTTTCCTCCTTTTGGTTTTGCTTATATCTTATTAGCAGTTGACTATGTGTCAAAATGGGTGGAAGCAATTGCTACAACAACAAATGATGCAAAGGTAGTGCTCAAATTTCTGCACAAGAATATATTCACAAGATTTGGCACTCCACGAGCTATTATTAGTGATTAAGGGACTCACTTTTGCAACAAGTTATTTGATAGTCTTCTTTCTAAATATGGTGTAAAGCACAAAATAGCACTTGCTTACCATCCTCAAACTAATGGCCAAGTTGAAATTTCAAATAGAGAAATCAAGAATATCCTTGAAAAGACGGTCAAAACCAATAGAAAGGATTGGGCGAAGAAGCTTCATGATGCTTTGTGGGCATACCGTACAGCCTTTAAAACGCCTATCGGGATGTCTCCATACCGATTAGTGTTTGGAAAGGCATGTCATCTTCCTATGGAGTTGGAGCATAGAGCTTATTGGGCTATAAAAAAATTTAACTTTCATTTGAAGGCAGCAGATGAAAAGCGACTTCTTCAATTGAATGAGATGGAAGAGTTCCGGAATGATGCATATGAAAATGCAAAGATCTATAAAGAAAGCACGAAGAAGTGGCATGACAAACAAATTCTTAGGCGAGAGTTTGCACCAGGACAACAAGTTTTACTCTTCAATTCACGACTCAAACTCTTCCCAGGAAAGTTAAAATCAAGATGGACAGGTCCTTATACAATTCATGAAGTTTTCTCTTTTGGAGCAGTAGATTTGAAGGACAAGACAGGGAATATTTTCAGAGTTAATGGTAAGAGATTGAAGCACTACTATGGAGAACAAGTGGAGAGGAACTATGCATTTATTCCTCTTGGAGATCCTAATTGATGAAAATTGAAAAGTCTGGCTATAGACTTTAAAACAAGCGCTTATGGGAGGCAACCCATAGATCTATCTTTCATTCTTTCATTTATTTTATTATCTTTATTTATTTAGTTTTAATAATTTGGTTTTTGATGCAGGTTTATTTAGCATGAATAAAGAGCTGAAAAATTATAATCTACGGAAGATTCACCATCAAACCAGGGAAGTTCATTTTATTTCTTCAATTCATTTCACTTTTGCATTACAATGAGGACATTGTTTAGTTTAAGTTTGGGGGTGTAAACTCCTATAGTCATTTGATCCTTTTGTTTTCTAAGTCTTGGGTTGTTGATGGGTTGTCTAATTCTCTTACCAAGCATGCATTGGAGTAAGATTGAATTCTCTATGACTCTGAAATTTGTGATTGAAGATGGTTTTGAGAAAAATTTTCAAAAATTTCTTTTATGTCAAGTGGAGTTTTGTGGGTACTTTGGTTTAAATCTTTGACCTTGAACATAATTGAGCACATAGTCATTTTTCTCTTATTCCATTTTACTTATGAAGAGAATAAGTTGAATTAATTGAAAGAGGGAAGTTCGATTTTGCTTTGCTCTAGAATCCGTTGATGGGTCCTTGAGGCGAAATCCTAGTTGAGACCAAATATTAGAGAAATGATCTAGGCATTTCTTTGGCATAACCAAAAAGCTTTCCTAGCCGTCCGAAATATCATGCCATCATTACATGGTGTGTTTCCATAGTCAACCCCTTTGAGCCTTCATAAGTCTTTATTTATTCTTTGAACTACATAAACTATGCCCGCTTGACCGGTGCAAAACTGCAAGTGCACAGTATCGTAGTTTTATAGTAAAGTAATAAGAAGAGTATCGTCCTCAGGGATTGGTACCTTACTCTTGCCAAATACCAAAATTATGCTAATCTCAATTCTATCTAGAGGAGTCGCTAAGGTTTTTGTAGTAGCAAATAAAACTAGATCAACTCAAGAGAACTAAGCAAAGAAAGTAAAACTGATGTTTGAAGATCAAATTCAATAGGGAAGAAAACTTCTAGGAAATCGATTTCACCATAATTCTTCACTATGCTTTTCTCATCCAGCTAATTTAACTTAAACCTCTTTTGTCTATTAGCAAATCTCTAATTCATCCAAAAGCCTCTTTCGATAGTCAATTGGAATTGATTCTAGTTTATCAATTCACACAAGAGTATGCAAATTAAATAATCAAGAACGCAATAAGACCAATGATTTAATTACTACACAGGTTCATACAAGTCTTTCGATCTCTATACTTACCTATGCTGAAATATCCAAGATCTACCCTATGATTCCCTCTTTCGATAGCAAATCACAAGATCAATAATCATCTAATCAATGGCCAGTTAATTAGAAGCATTAAACTCAGAATAAATCAGATAAACAAAGAGAGAATTGCATTAAATTAGCATGGACAAACAAGCATAGTTCGGAATTAGGTTACATCGTTTTCCTAGAAAGAAGAAAATTTAGCTCATACTAGAATTGGAATTCAACATAAACGAATTCACCATAATTGTTCTGAGAAGATGGGAAGAAGAAAATAAACACTGAAAAATCCTCCTTGCAGCCTCAACTGGTCGTCAAAAGCTCAAGAGAACGATTCAACGCCTTTCTCCCGTCCGTGCTCGTGTATGAATCCAACGTACGTGCAATAAATTGGAATTCCGTCTCCAAAACAAATGATTTGAATCCCTCTAGCTATGTTTTTCTCTCCCAAAGAGTGTTCTCCAGTCAAAAACCTCGGCTCTAGAGTGAAGAATGGCCTTTTATATGGTCCCACGGCGGAAAACCTAAAATCTGTCAAAATACGATGTTCGCTCGAGCGGGGTGTCGAGCGCGCGTCGAGCGTTCGACTCTGCCTGATTTCGCTCGAGCGTCCTATCGAGCGCACATCGAGCGTTCGACTCTGCCTGATTTCGCTCGAGCGGCCAATGTCTCCGCTCGAGCGATCTTCGTTTTTCAGCAACCTGCTCGAGCTCCCTGTCGAGCGGCAGTCGAGCGTTTGAATCTGCCTGAATTCGCTCGAGCGGCCAAAAGCCTCCGCTCGAGCGAACTTGTAAAATCTGCAATATGAAATTTTGCAAGCCATCACCGCTCTAAGCCTGAAAAACAATGAATCTACCTTTGATATTTGAGAAAATACTTTGGTGGAGAGTTACATTTAAAATAGAAAATTTGTTTCATGATGAACTGTATTATGTTTGCTTTGTTTGATCAAAGAAGAAGAAGAAGAAAGAAGAAGAAAGATAGTAAAAAAAAAAAAAAAAAAAAGAAGTCACTAAGCCGAGTATGTATCACCTCAGATTTTGTTAAAGGAATTGTTGGTATTGCTTCAGTGATTACAGCAACAATAATGCCACAAGTATGAGCATATTGCCAAGAAAGAGCTATGATTTGAATCATGTGGGTATCTCTTTTAGTGTTCTTTTCACTAAATATTTTTCCAGTTTGCTTTGATTTTCCATATCCAGTTCTTTCTTAACCCTCACCCTGTGGCCTATCATTACAACCTCATTAAAGACCTTTTGATCTATGATTTTGGTTTTGACTACATTAGTGGAGAGAATTTCTGAAAATTGGACTTATGGGGTTAAGTTTTAAGAGAATTCTTCTGATTTTGGTTGTTCTAATTTTATCTGAGTTTGCAGGTGGTTTGAGGATAAATTGACTATAGCACACACACGCAAGGTCTTAGCTTTAGGTTGAAGTAAACGCCTAACTCTTGCTTGACAAATTGCAAAAATTTTTGATTGATTTTCTTGCTATCTTTGATGTTAAAAGAGTAAGATACTAGTGATGAAATCTAAATTTATAAAAGCTTGGTGAGTGATGATACTTCTCTTTGGGGTCGAGTTGATATTGCCTAAACTATCATTTGCTTTTCTTTTTATTTGGGGACAAATAAAGTTGTAAGTTTGGGGGTATTTGATGACTTGCAAAATTTCGTATTGCAGATTTTACAGGATCGCTCAAGCGGAGGCTTTTGGCCGCTCGAGCGAATTCAGGCAGATTCAAACGCTCGACTGCTGCTCGACAGTGAGCTCAAGTGGGTTGCGGGAAAACAAAGATCGCTCGAGCGGAGACATTGACCGCTCGAGCGAAATCAGGCAGAGTCGAACGCTCAATGTGCGCTCGACACCCCACTTGAGCGAACATCGTATTTTGATAGATCTAAGGTGTTTCGCTGTCACACCATATAAAAGGGATTTTTCACTCTATAGTCGTAGCTGTTGACTGGAGAACACTTTTTGGGACAGAAAAACACAGCTAGAAGGATTCAATTCATCTGTTTTGGAGAAGGAATTCTGTATATTACACGTACTTTGGAATCATACATGAGCACAGACGGGAGAAAAGCATTGAATTATTTCCTTGAGTTTTTGAAGACGAGTTGCGGCTGCAAGGAGTATTTTTCAGCATTTATTTTCTTCCAATATTCTCAGATCAATTATGGTGAATTCATTTATGTTGAATTCTATTTCTAGCATGAGCTAAATTTTATTTATTCTAGGAAAACGACGTAACCTAGTTCCGAACTATGCTTGATTGTCTATGCTAATTTAAAGCAATTCTCTCTTTGTTTATCTGATTTATTCTGAGTTTATTGCTTCTAATTAACTGGCCATTGATTAGATGATTTTTAATCTTGTGATTTGCTATCGAAAGAGGGAATCATAGGGTAGATCTTGGATATTTCAGCATAGGTGAATATAGAGATTGAAAGACTTGTATGAACCTATGTAGTATTTAAATCATTGGTCTTATTGCTTTCTTGCTTTATTAATTTGCATATTCTTGTGTGAATTGATGAACAAGAATAATTTCCAATTGACTATCGAAAGAGGCTGTTGGATGGATTAGAGATTTGCTAATGAACAAAAAGAATTAAATTAAATTAGCTGGATGAGAAAAACATAGTGAATAATTAGGTGAAATCGATTTCCTAGAAGTTTTCTTTTCCATTAATTTGATCTTTGAACGTCAGTTTTATTTCCTTTGCATATTTCTCTTTGAGTCGATTTTAGTTTAAATTGCAACTACAAAAATCTTAGTGATTCCTCTAAATAAAAGTAAGATACCAATCCCTGAGGACGATACTCTTCTTATCACTTTATTATAAAACTACGATACTGTGCACTTGCAGTTTTGCACCGATCAGTGAGAAAAGGCCAAAACGGAGTTGAGCTCGTGGTGGTTGGTACGACAACGGATCAGAGTTGGAAATGGGTGGTTTAGATTGGCAAGAGGTCAGTGATGAAGTGGTGGCCAGAGGTGGAACGACGGCGGTGCTGGAGCACTTGAACGCCACGGCTTGGAGGGGTGCGTGAGGCTTAACGGCGGCGCTAGGTGGTCTGAAAATTGGTGGGGAGGTTCACCGGCTGGATGGGAAGAGAATGGGAGGGGTGGTGCACTGCATGACAGTGAACGACAACTGTTATGGGCCGGACGAAAAAACTGACGAAATAGGGAGAGGGAGAGTGTGTCACGCAGGGGAGAGAGAGACCGGGGAGAAAAGTGAGGGAAAAAGAGAGAAAAAGGGAAAAGAAAGAGGAAAGAGAAAAAGAAAAAGAGAAAGAAAAGATGGGGAAAAGAAATGAGAACCAGTCCTCACCTCTAGGGTTCAGAAACTGATCCAACGAAAGCAAATTTAAAATCTATAAATTGAATAAATTAATTTAAACACAATAAATTGCTAAAATATAATAAATAACTAGTAAAAACTAAAAACAAAATTTTAAATCCAAAAATAAACTAAATTAAATTAAACAGCAATTTAAACACAAAATAATAATTAGTATTAAGAAAGTACCTCAAAATAAATTTCACAACTAATAAATCCAATTAAAAATTTGATATATTTAAAATAAAAGAACCAATATTTTAATTAAATTAAAATACTCTTTCAATAAAAATACACGTAAAAACAGGATATCACACATATGCATCCTTTTGTGATGAAATTGGTTGGTGGCATTAACTCACTACAACAAATAGTGGTTTTTGGAATAGAAATTTTTCTCAGGAATACTATTTGGTGACAAATAATTACATTTTGTTACAAAATTCACGTCATTGGTAAATTTTTGTCACAAAAACTTGTATTAGACCATTTTATTTGTCATGAGTTACAATTTGTGAAAAATTAAAGATTTTTTCTGCAAAATTAACAACATAAAAAATGTATTAAATGACTATTGAATGTGTTGGATGATATTTGATTATTTGTGGTGACTATTGAATTATTTACAACGACATTAGACCACCCCAAATTCTCATTTAAAACAAAAATACAGGGAAATCAAAACAATATATAAAATGGGTAGACTCTTTTTTCACTCTCTCCCTGTCTCTCCCTCCCCAATTCCCCCCTCCCCCCCTTGCCCCCACAAACTATAGCCTTCTCCTCCAGCCCCTCACACCGCTGTTGTTGCAAGCCTAGACTGACTTGGGTCAACCCCTCAACCACCTCACACTGGCCACCTCCTTACTTCACCGACCACCTCCACCTCACTGATCCCCTTCACCATGGATTTCCCCTCTCCCGCATGCCACCTCTACTCTGCCACAACCCAGCAGTCACCGTCGCTACCCACCTGCAAGCCCCCTCCACCACATGCTCCTCTCTGTCTCTGTCTCTGTCTCTATCTACGTCTCTCTCTCTCTCTCTCTCTCTCTCTCTCTCTCTCTCTCTCTCTCTCTCTCTCCCCATAGCAACCTAGCAGGTGGGGGTATCTCGTCCAGCAGGGTATAATTTCTATCCCTTTTTCTCTCGATGATTGATTTTATTGTGAAGTTAATTGGTGTTGTAAACTGTTGTTTGGTGCACTGTGTTGGTACTTGTGAAGGTGTGTTGTTGATGTACTGTGTTGTGATTTGTGATTGGAGTTGTGGTGATATGAAGTTGTATTGGGCACTTTGTGTTGGTTTGAGAAATCAGATTCAACCTCTAGCCAGCCCCTAAATGTTTTTCATGGAGGTCAATCAAATAAAGCGCACCCTTTAGTTTCTAGCAGTGCTAAGTTGATGAAAAAAGTGGGACTATTATTCATTTTCATTTTAATTAGATGACTTTTGTTGGGAAAGCATCAAGATAAGCTTACGGGATGAATATTGATGCTACATTTGGGATTTTTAATTTGTAGATACTAAAACAGACTTCAAATTTCATGCAGTTGAGGATTCTCCGAAACTCAGCATTTGACTCTCTTTGTTGTGTGCATGACTATTTGTCAATAGCACTTGCGCTTTCTTGGATGTCTCTTCAAGATTGGAATAAATGCACTTCTTCTACATAACTGTTTGTTGTGAATGTTGCTTCAGAAAATGGAGAGAATGCCAAGGTATTGGATAGTCTGTTGCACTAAAATGTAACTTTTTTATGTTCTTTTTTTAAGTTTTTTTTTCTTCAAGAAGGTTTAAGGGTTACTGATTTTAAATGTGATATCTTAACATTATTGGATGTGGTTAAACTCTATTCATTGCATTCAAGTCCTACTGTGTACAGACTCTCACACTTGTATAGCTGGAGCATTTGGCCAATTTACACTTTGTATTGATTTAATATAATTAATGCACTTTGTATTGTTTTCCTCTCAGTTTTTTAGTTTTTATAAATTATATAATTGGTGTTAGATTCTTTATAATAATGGTATGTTCACTACTTAGTGCTTCTTTGGGATTCTTTTTCTTTCAGCTCTACTCAAGTGCACAAGCATTCAGAAATACTTCTCACATTTACACTGTTTTCAATCTATAAAAGCTTGTTGAAGCTTCCCACATATGCATTATTTTGTAGCAGGTAAATACTTCTTGGAATTTGTATGTTTTCTCCATTTTCTTGTTGGAACTTGTACGTTTTCTCCCTATTTATGATATCCCATTTTTACATGTGTTTTTATTGATTAATTTTTAAACATTATTATAACTGGTGGTTTCCTTGTTTTAAATTAAATGTGATTTTTGCATTATTATTTTTATGAATTTTAAGTTGTGAAATTATTTTAATATGTTTTCTTATTATTTACTATTGTTTTGTATTTAAATTATTATTTTTATTTAAATTAGTTTATTTTTGGGCTTTAAAATTATTGTTTTTTTTATTTTTTTATTTTATTTTATTTATTCATTGCGTCTGAATTATTTTATTTAATTTACTATTTTGAAAATAATTTTCGTTGGATCAGTTTAGTAACCCAAGTTATGAGGGTTGGATGTCATTTCTTTTCCTTCCTTTTTCTTTTCTCCTTTTTCTTTTTCTCCTCTTTTTCTTTTCTCCTTTTCTTCTTTCTTTTTCTTCTTTCTTTTCTTTCTTCTTTCTTTTTCCCCTACTTCTATCCCACCTGACGTCCCCCTCCCTTCTCTCCCTGTTTCTTTTTTTTCGTCCGCTCCTAACACCGCCATCACGCCGCCATGTACCACACCACCCTTGGCCGGTGAACACTCCCATTCATTTTTAGGCCACCCCGTGCAGCCATTAGCCTCCACGCAAGGCTGGAAGCCGTGGTATCATTTCCTTCCAGCTCCGTTGTGCGCCACCCATTGCCGTCGTTGTTGCTTCTATTCTCTTCCCCACCCACTGGCGACCTCACCCCTCCATTTTTTAGCCCCCCAAATGCCGCCATTAACAGCTGCTAGCACCACCCAAGCTGCATGGTTTTCTGCTCCCGGTGCTGCCTTGCACACCACCTATGGTACCGTCTTTGAGGTACCGTAGATTTAGATGCAAATGATGAGGAGGTTGAGCCTGAGGATGCGGCTCTGTCGGAGGAGTAATCGGGGATCACTCTCTTGTGGGTTGTGACTTATTTCTCGATTTTAGTTAGTACTTTTGGTTTGTATTATATTTTTACTGGTTATTTGTATAGTTTTAGTACGCTTGTTTTTAAGCGAGTTTGTATTTAAACAAATTCTGGTACTTAGTTGACTGACCTTAATTTATTCCACTACGTTTTGATTACTCACGTGTTATATGTACACACACTTGGTACTTGGCGATAGGATGCGTGACCCATGTTATCATCATCCCGACGCCTTGATTTCCACATGTCCGTACATGCGTGTTGAGAGCGTCACACTGTTCTTGTTGGACAAATTTTCAGCATGTAAATGCTTGCTAGAACTTGCTATGTTCTCTCTAATATAAGAGAAAATTATAATGATGAAATGAGACGAACTACATTAAAATCAACTCTAAATCCAAACTGGGCTTAAAAGCTATTTCAATGACGTGATGTTTTATTAGCTCATGTGATCATAGTTTGAATATATAGGAAAATTATTAGATAATCTAAAAGCTGTTTCAATGAGGTGATATTTTTTAGGTCGTGCTAGGAATACGAAACATATTTTTCTTTTTCTTTTTCTTTTTTTATTAAACAAGAATAAGATGCGAAATATAATGCAAAGATAAAAAGAATAATTCACAAACAAAATATCAGACCGAATAAAAAGATCAATATCATGATCTGCTGTTAGAGGTGTCCGTTTTATGATAAAACTAGTTGCTTTGACATTTGATGGATGAGAGATCATAGGTTAAACTCTCCGCAAGTAACAATGAATAAGACTAATTCGATGTATAAAATTAGTGTGTGCAAGTCCATGTAGTCTCTTTGGAAAAAAAGTGGAGCCCGTCATAAAAATTGAGTTATTTCATGTGATCAGTCCAAGTTTTGTCCCACTTTTTTAAAGGAATGCATGAGCTTGCACATACTAAAACTATTCAAATAATTTTCCTAGAGGCATAGTCAGCAAAACTGCAGTTGTACAAAGCAATCTAAACCTAATATTGGACAGATTAAAAAAAAAAAAAAATCTAATCTAATCTTGGACAAAGATCTGTGGTAAAAGTTTCATATGGATTTCTACAAATATGAACCAACAATATGAATATGTTCTGTTTTCGATCTTTTGCTTTGCCATGTGAGTAAACGTTTACCTGTTTCCTTTTTCTGTTTTTAGATCTTTCTCTTTCTCTTTCATTCTTTGAAAAGTGTTTCTCTAAAAACTAACCCAAGGTTGTAAAATCCGGAAGAGAAATTTAAGGAATTTCATAAAAGATGAAGCTGATCTGTGCTTTTATATTGTAAACATTCTACAACTTCATACATACATCACACACACACACACGTATCCAAGATCAAAAAGTCCGTGGATACGACAAACGCCAGACATGCAGTAGCTGTATATCTGGTAGTGGAAACGCCTCTCTATGAAGCAATACCATTAATAATAATATTAAGGTTTAATTGACAGTATAGCCGAATTGGAAAGCATATCTCACAACATTGTCCAACTCAGCCTCGCTGATGTATCCATCTTTATCAGCATCAGCATGGAAAATTGCCCAGTAAGCTCGCCACCCTGAGACATAGGAACCAAGGCTGTAGAATGCATTTCTGAGCTCTTGCCTACTAAGAACCCCATCTCTATTTACGTCAGAGAGCCTAAATATATGTCTCAACTCCGCCTCATTGTATGTCTCATAAGGTCGTCGGATAACTTCTTCCCTATTGCAATCGGGGCTCAGACTTTTGGTGCGATTCATTGGATAAGGGCACTGAAACAATACTGTCAATTGCTGGATGTGTTGGAATTTGAAAGAAGAAAGAGCTATAAGCGTCTGTTTTGTTTTGCTTTGCCTGAGGAATTACATATTCTATATATAGAGCTATGCTTTATGAGCCAATCATCTCCTCCACACCTTTACTTATCCATTCATGAGTCTAGCAAAAGAGAAGGAAAGAAAGAGAAGAATCCAAGTTGTGCGTGGCACATGAATTTAGATGGACGGTGGCACTTTTTGAGTGCAACAAAGCATCCATTCTTTTTATCTTATAATGAATCCATATCACAGAAAACAAAAATAAGAGAAGGAGATTCTTATCATCAAGCTCACAAGAAATTAAATCTACTTGTTGTGTTGGATGATCAGTACGTGCATGAGTAAGCTGATTGTGCTTTCCTTGCCTCATAATAAGGATATATCTCATGACAGCGTGCAACGCACCTCTCGGCCTTAACCTGACATCCCTGTAATCATGCTCTACTTACGTATATTCATTGCATGATCTTAGGCTAGACAAGTTTCCATATTTATCCTGACAGCTACAATGTAAATAGCTTATATATATGTAATGTTATGACATCCAATACAGCAGAGTTTCCTTCATAAGATATATTTTTTTATGGTATCAGAGCGTCATCCGTGACCTCTGTCAACTTCCTCTCTAATGGCCGACTCTTCTCCCCTGTCCGTCAACCCAGCCAACATTCAAAGCTTAGTGACAGTGAAATTAACCAAAGACAATTATCTCCTATGGAAAACTCAAGTCCTCCCATATTTGCGTGGACAACGGCTTTTCGGGTTTGTGGATGGATCTAATCCTCCACCACCTATAACCATTTCCAATCCCAACACAGCCACCTCTTCCGATACGACGGCAGAAATTCCAAACCCAAAATTCACCACCTAGTATCTTCAAGATCAGGTAGTACTTAGCACCTTGGTGTCTTCCCTGTCTGAAGGCATCCTTGCTCAAATGGTTGGCCTTACCACCTCCAGAGAAGTGTGGTTGTCACTAGAGAAAATGTTCTCTGCGCATTCAACCGTCCGTGCTATCCAAACTCGTCAATTCATGGCAACAACCAAGAAAGGTAATCAATCTATCTCTGAATATTTTCAGAAAATGAAGTCTTTTGCAGATACCTTAGCTGCCATTGGACAGCCTCTGCTTGATCAAGAGTTCACAGCGTATCTACTGGGTGGTCTCGACACCACCTATGATGCTATAGTCACCTCAATTTCCACTCACATTGATCAAATGCCCATTGAAGAAATGTTCAGTCATCTTCTCAACTTTGAACTCAGACTTGAACAACACCACTCTACTCTTGAAGCCACCGTAGGGACAGCTAATGTAGCAACAAGACAGGACTCACGTTCACGAGGTGGGAAACAACCACAATATCAGCGCTCCTCTCATCAACAATATCGGGGCCGTGGACGCAACACCCGTGGACGAGGGAATCATTTTTCCCCTTCTGGCCAATTTTCGCCATCTCAGTCCAACAATACTCGGCCAACTTGTCAGGTATGCAACAAAACTGGACACACGGCCATCCAGTGCTATCACCGATTTGATCAAGCCTTTCAAGGACCTCCTCCCAACATGGCTGCATATCTGACTGCACCTTCCTCTGCATCTGATACAAACCTGTATCCCATGATCTTCAAAACCTCAACCTTCATGCTGAACCTTACGTTGGCAATGATCAAATACAAGTGGGAGATGGGGCAGGTTTGCACATTCAACACATTGGTTCTACTACTCTGGATACTTCTACTTGTTCTTTCTCTTTATCCAATTTATTACATGTGCCTACCATTAAGAAAAATCTTCTGTCTGTTCGGCAATTCACTGACGAGAATAACGTGTTTATTGAGTTTCATTCCTCTTATTTTTTGGTGAAGGACGAAGCCACGGGGACAACACTTCTACGCGGCAACACTAAAGATGGCTTATACACTTTTCCAGCCCCCTCACACTCCTCTCCTCAGACCAATTATTGTCAACGTGCTCCTCTTGACATCTGGCATTGTCGCATGGGACATCCCTCATACGCCACCGTTCGTCAACTCGTCTCAAAATTTTCTCTTCCAGTTTCAACAAATAAAAATCCCGGTGTTTGCCCCGCTTGTCAACAAGGGAAAAGCCATCGACTTCCTTTTTCTCCTTCGACGTCAATTTCTCAAATGCCTCTTGACTTAATATTTTCTGATGTATGGGGACCTTCCCCAATTTTATCATCAAATGGAAATAAATATTATGTTTCATTTGTTGATCATTTCAGTAAATATACATGGCTTTTTCCCATTTCTCAAAAATCCGATGTCATGAAAATTTTTATTTCTTTTCAAAAGCTTGTTGAACGACAGTTTAATTGCAAAATCAAATCTGTCCAAACAGATTGGGGCGGTGAGTTTCGCTCCTTACATACTTTTTTTGCCACTGTTGGAATCCAACATCGCGTGACTTGTCCACACACTTCCGAACAAAATGGCTCAGTTGAAAGGAAACATCGCCATATCGTCGAAACCGGCCTTTCTCTTCCATCTCATAGTAGTGTTCCTCACCTCTACTGGGATGATGCTTTTCTTACCGCCGCGTACCTTATTAATCGTCTTCCCACGTCTCCTCTTGGCATCTCTCCACATGAAAAATTACATAAACAAGCACTCGATTTTTCCTCTTTCAAAATTTTCTGTTGTGCATGCTTTCCTTTCCTTCGTCCTTTCAACAAACACAAACTTGATTTCCGATCTAAACTTTGTGTTTTCCTTGGCTATAGTAATCTTCATCGCCGTTATAAATGTCTTGATCTCACTTCCGGTCGCATTTTCGTCTCTCGTCATGTGATATTTGACGAAGCTTCTTTTCCGTTTCGTACTCCTCCTCCATCGTCTGCCACTTCATCTGCATCTCCCTCTACAACATCTTTTCTCCCTTTCATCTTCCCTCCAACCGACACGGACGCACTCCCATCTCAGCCTGCTTCCCTTCCTGCGTCTTCTCATTCAACCGAGTCTTCCCTTCCGTCAGTCCCATCTGAATCAACATCGTCTGGACCCTCCACTCCTCCTCCCGACTTCCTACCGCCCTCCTCTGCCTCTCCCCTGCCATCTGATAGTGCTACTGCCGAAGAACTCCCTCCACTTTGTACTCACCCCATGAGGACTCGAGCTCAGAATAATATTGTCAAAGCTAAAGTCCCTACAGATGGCACGGTTCGGTATCCTCTTCCTCAGGCGTTACTCACCTTTGGCTCTGTTCCTGAAGCACCCACGTGCTACTCCGAGGCCTGCAAATTTTGAGAATGGCGTGCTGCCATGGATGTTGAATTTTCAGCTCTAATGAAACAAGGCACCTGGTCTCTTGTACCCGTGCAACCTGGAATGAATGTCGTCGGCTCCATGTGGGTTTTCAAAACCAAACATAAATTAGATGGAACTCTCGAACGGTGTAAAGCCCGGTTAGTCGCCAAGGGATATCATCAGCAGCAAGGCATTGATTTTGCTGATACCTTCAGCCCAGTGGTTAAGCCCACTACCATCCGGTTGGTACTCACCATTGCTGTCTCTCAAAACTGGTCCATCCGACAGATTGATATTCAAAACGCATTCCTTCATGGGACCTTATCTGAAGAAGTTTACATGAGCCAACCTCACGGCTACATCCATCCCAGCTTTCCTCATCACGTTTGCCAGCTCCACAAAGCTCTCTATGGGCTGAAACAAGCCCCAAGGGCCTGGTATTCTCGGCTTCATGACCATCTTTGCACTCTTGGTTTTCAGAACTCTGCCTCGGACAACTCTCTCTTTATTTCTCGGCATGACTCAGTCACTACATTTGTGTTGGTTTACGTCGATGACATCTTAATTACTGGCTCTAGTCCCTCTGCAATTAACGATCTTATTTCTGCTCTCAGCCTTGAATTTGCAGTAAAAGATCTTGGAGGATTAAGCTACTTCTTGGGAATAGAAGCTCTGCCTGTTGCCGATGGACTCATTTTGTCTCAAAGCCGTTACATTACCAACTTGCTGCACCGAACAAATATGCATGAAGCCAAGCCCGTTTCTTCACCTATGTCCTCCTCTCAGAAGTTGTCGTTACTTTCTGGCTCTTCTTGCTCTGATCCCTCCCTCTATCGGAGTGTCGTTGGTGCGCTACAATACTTGTCGCTAACACGTCCGGATATGTCCTTTGCAGTGAACAAAACTTGTCAGTTCATGCACAACCCAACCGAAGAGCACTGGACAGCGGTCAAGCGAATTTTGAGGTACCTCAAATTTACAGTTGATTTTGGCTTGTTAATTCGTCCGACTACTTCCACACAGCTATCCATCTACTCGGACGCCGACTGGGCTGGCTGTCCTGACGATCGTAAATCTACCTCCGGCTTTTGCATCTTTTTGGGTCACAATCTTATATCCTGGAATTCCAAAAAGCAACCGACAGTCGCTCGTTCCAGCACCGAAGCCGAATATCGAGCCATCGCCCATGCCACAGTTGAATCTCTTTGGCTTATTTCATTGCTCCGAGAGCTCGGTGTCTTTCTTCCACAGCAACCGGTTCTGTGGTGTGACAACATCGGCGCCACCTATCTCACTGCCAACCCCGTCTTCCATGCACGTACTAAGCATGTCGAAATCGATTACCATTTTGTGCGAGAAAAGGTTCAACAAAAATCACTTGACGTCAAGTTCATTTCTAGTAAAGACCAGTTAGCTGATGGGCTAACCAAACCACTTGTTTCCACTCGGTTCTCTTTCCTACGAGACAAGCTCAACGTTTGTTCCTCCACGTTGTGCTTGAAGGGGCGTAATAAGGATATATCTCATGACAGCGTGCAACGCACCTCTCGGCCTTAACCATTGCTGTGACAACGGCTACAATTGATTTTCTAGCATCCCTGTAATCATGCTCTACTTACGTATATTCAGTGCATGATCTTAGGCTAGACAAGTTTCCATATTTATCCTGACAGCTACAATGTAAATAGCTTATATATATGTAATGTTATGACATCCAATACAGCAGAGTTTCCTTCATAAGATATATTGTTTTACCTCATAAAGCAATCAACTTGGGTTTTCGATAATTTTATTTGGTCCATTAATTTATTAACGTAATTGGAATTATTTCTTAGAGGATAACGATGTCAATGTGTGGAAAGAAAATATGAACAAAATTTGCAACATTGAATTCATATAATGAATATGGTATATTCTCGTTGCCTTTTGCACAAAATTACTACAAGATAATTAATGATTATTTGTGATGAAAATTACTAATAATTGCAATAAAACTTGATTTATTTTTGTATTTAGTAGGAAATGATCATTTTTCGTCATAAATAACTAACTATATATAAGAATTTTTCTTATAGGGAATGAAACAGATAAATAGATATATATGTACATGATCTTTATATACTTTTATACGCAGACCCCGAAAGGTGAACATGTTAACTAATGAACATAAGATGGTTTAACCGGAGACGGCCAATATATCTATATTCCCTCCATCAAAGCAACACCTCACAATTTGTTCCACTCATAGAGTTGATGTGAATCTTCCACTTTCGGGATGACGCAAGCGGCTAATCGTCACTTCTTAAGAGCCCTAGGCCTCTAATGTAAGAGGAGAAGAGATCAGTCCGTATCTTAAAAGTGGTCTGCCCTTGACTATGGCCCAAAGCACTCTTGTCCCAATGACCAAGGGAATTATTTCTAAACATTGTGGTTAATAAACAATATCGCCACGACGACAGACGGTGATTTAACAAATTATATTGTGGTTAATAAACTCTTTCTTTTTGAAAGTTTCTTAGGATATAATCTTGTGTACGGCCTTCTTTTTTTTGGATGTTGTAAGTCTGATCTATTACAATATACCAACCGAAACCTTGCATGCATTCCACCGCTAGATTGTCTGCCCGTCGATCAACCTAACTTTGCTTTTCCTGTTCTCGTATAGGTGCGAAATTTTTTCTTCCAGGAGCTCGCAAGGAGGGGGAACACTTTGTTTCCTGGTGCTTGCTTGGGGACGAGCTTTGTTGCCCCCATTGTGCTCATTTGGAAGCGAACACTTTATTCCTCTATGGTGTTCGGAGGCAAGAATTTTTGACCTTATGGTGCTCACTGAGGTGGCACGTGCCATGCTTCTTAACGCACTTAGGGGTGAGCACTTTGCTTTTTTACAAAGCTCACCAAAGTTGGGAGCTTCATGCAAGCAATATAGAACGCAAAAGTGCTCGCAATCTTGACTTGCATCGTGGAAAGTATTGTCTATTTTTTCTAATATATGAAGTATGAGCACCTAGGACAGCAAAAGTTGAATGTGGCGACCATAAGACGAGCCACCAACATGGCAAGCATTGTGCCTATTGTATTAACGCCATGAAACATTGTGCCAATTTATTTTATTTATACTTTGGACATATCATGAAAACTTAGGGACATTTCATGGATTGAAAACTAGTTAGGTTTCGGCTTGTTAACGTAGTCAAATAATGAGCCACAAAGGGAACAAAATGCCTTTTGGATTTTTTATTTTTATTTTTTTAAGATACTTTGGATTTTATGATCCGCTAAGGGAACAAGATTCGCTGAAAGTTTGAGATGAAATGGATTCTATCGTTGGATTCCTACAAGTTTTTAAGATTTTACGGTGCAATAAAAATTTTCATGATTTTTGGATGTCAAATAGGCCAGTTGGAGCGTGCCACATGGCGTCGCCCAGCTTCCACATCTCCATGTAGGACGTCCTAGTCGGCCTAGAAAGATTAGGAAACTTCATTGACACATGGCATCATCACTACCCTTGATTTAGACTCACACATGCTAATCTTAGTACACATGTAAGAAGATTGAGTATGAAACAAGTCAAACTCATGCCTTTTTATAAACCCTTAACTCCTTACACATGCAGGTGTGTAAGGAGTTCGGTCCGAACTCCAGACTCTAGATCAATAGATCTCGATCCCACAAATTGTGAACTGAAAAATTCTACCTGGTCCCATAGTCTATAAATTTTGGATCAAACCAGACTGGACCGAACTCCTATATATATATATTTTAAATATGTTTAATAATTTAATATATTATTTTTATATAGTAATTATATAAGTTAATGATATAATTTTGACATAATTTATTATCATTGGCCATATAACATAATGTATGCTATCAAATAATAATAAATCATAAATCATGTGATAATTTATATCATTATATTTAAATAGTTAATACATCATACATTCATACATATTCTACTATTTACACTTAATTAAAATAATTAGGTAATTTTTTTTAATACCTAAGAATAAGTATGAATAATCTATGCACAATGAAATTATTTGATATTCATTAACCATATATAAACTTTATGACATTATTAATAATTATGCAAACTAAAAAATAAAGTCTAAGTTAGTAAGTAATAACTATCGACAGCATGAATATAATTATAATAAAATACTTTTTTAATTTGTTAGTTACATAATCTACATTAATAATTCACTTAATTTTAATTTATTAGTTTAAATAAATTTTTTTATTAATTTATTTGAAAGAAAAACAAGAAAAAGTAAATAAATAATTGGGCCAAACCGAACCGGTTGCTAGCGATTAATGTTTAATAAATTCCCAGAACCAAACTGACCAAATTGATAGCAACCGGTTTGGTTTGGTACCTATCAATGTTTGGTCTAGTCTGGTACAGGAAAAATGATAGACCAAAAATTTCGGTCCATCACCCTCCTTGGACTGGACTGGACAGGTGTAAACACACGCCATGCCTTTCCACTTACACCTTGTACTACCCCTACCCAACCCTCATTAGGTTTGAATTTTATACCCCAAATTGAGGCCCTCTCCCCCCCCCCCCCCTCTCCCCGGCCATCAGGTTGCATGTTCTCTTGACACATGGATTGATCATAATTGCAAGCAACCTAGACACACTCCCATGTACCACCTGCTACCTACATTGGCCATACCCTGCCCATGTGGGTAGCTTCTTTAGCCTCAAATCCACTCCCACACTTCATCAAAACCACCCCTCCTTAGTTGAGTTTCAAACTCTAAAATCAGCTCCACATTCCATCAAGTACAAGCCCATTCCCTCAACTGAATCTTGCCATCCTCTCACAACTCAAAATGGCTCTTTCCACAAGAAAGCTACCCCATGATTGTCCAAACCATGCCCTACTTGAGAATTTAGTTACCCATAAATGTAATGGACAATAAAAATCTTTAGAGAAAAATAAAGCAAACGGCAGCCATGGAAGTGATTTTGTCCTCTCTTCAAACTTGTCTCGTGTGCCTCTCCTTCCCCCTTATTTCATGCTAATGATCTACTTATATAACGTAGGAAATAAACCCTAATGTCTTCATAATTTCCGCATAAAAAAAGTCGCCTAAATTTTAGGACTAATCTTGACAACCACATACGTGCTTCAGGAGTTCTAATTTGGAAATCCTTATTAGAGACAAATTTATAGCCCTTTACGATAGATTTCTAATACATGAAGAATTGAATCAATCCAATATGTGAGTAGAAAGTTACGATCAAACTAATAAAGTATATCCAGGCTGTCTCCTAACAAATTTTGGATTTAGACTTCTTACAGTTTCCTTTTGTAATTTTTTTCCTTTTTTTCTTGATCCAAATTGCTCTCAAACCCCATGAAAGTTCTCCTTTGAATTTGACTTGGCTTTTACTTGATCTTTTATAAACTCTGAAATTAAATATAAAAAGTTGTTTAGGAGTATTCCAACATAAATAGAAACTCAATTCAAGAATACACATTAATTTCTATGATTTTTATTCACATTTTAGTATTCTAATCCAATAATAAGGTATTTAGAGTGCACTTTTGCACACTCATCACACCCCCCAACTTACTCATTGCTAGTCCTTAGCAATTTTCATGCCAAAACAACAAAAAAGACCAAAGAAAATCACACACAAAGGCCACCAAGTCCCACTTTCCAGATTCACATGTCAAAGCAATCTTAGGAATTCAATAAGTCTATCACAAGCAATCCACCTATAGCAATCCACTGATTGTTTGTGTGTTCAAAGCCATAACCATCTTACCAAAAACCCTGACACATGCAACATCAAGAACATCTCGAACGAAATGTTGAACTCTATAACTCACAGATATAAAAGTGTTTCGTGTGAGGATTCTCTCTATCAAGTTGACAATGGGTGTACATACACTAATGAGAAATTAGGCAATTATATACAAGTAACAAGCAAACATTGATCTTATGATAGGAACACTAACAAATGAGACTTCCACCAATCTTTCCAAAAACTTACTTAGGATCAGAATGGTCAACACAAATGCCGTTAATTTGCATGCAGCATTTTTCTACCGGTGTAACCGTCCTGCCATTACTAGAGGGTCGCTATTTCCCATGTTCCGGCGTTTGCGCAACTGCTGGTATTGGTAAATCTCATTAGCGGCATTTGTATACAATTTAGTGGCATTTAGTGAAATGCCACCACAGTATCTACATTAACAGTGTTTCTTGAAACACCGCCACTTTATCGTTGCCATTACCTGGCATATACTAGCGGTGTTACCATAAACGTCACTGCTACTACATTGTCGACGCATAATATAAATTGACGGCATTTATTTAAATGCCACTAATGGTACATTGACGGCGGTACATTGAATTTTTTAACTGCATTTTTATGACCGTCACCACTTTTTAAAATAGTGGCATTACGATAAATGTCGCTAGTAATAATTTGCTGATGCATCATATAAATTGGTGGCATTTATTTAAATGCTACTAATAGTACATTGGCGGCGGCACTTAAATAATTTAATGACATATATCTAAACGTCACTAATGACCTAATTTAAATATTAGCTAAACGCCATCACTAGGACGATGCCTACTCATCATACAATTTGGCGGCATTTATTTAAATGCCACTAACAGTATTTTGGCGAAGTTATTAACGGCGTTTATCTAAACAACGGTATTTTTTAAAATAGCGGCATTAACATAAACACTACCACATTATGTTGCCAACACATCATAGAAATTAGCAGCTTTTATTTAAATGTCACTAATAGTACATTGGCGACACCTTGAATTTATTAATGGTGTTTATCTAAATGTCACCATGAGTTTGTTTTTTTCTACATTGCGGCTTATTGTAAACGCTGCCACTAATTTGTTGCCAGCATATTTTGTTGCAAGAGACCTCTAATGCAAATGCAAAAACATATATAATCAATGCAATCTAATAATAAATGTATATAGGATTTGCTTTATGAACTCAAGCTATTCTACAAGGCTCTTCAACCCCCACCCCACCCCCTTCTTCTCCCCACTTGCATTATTAACCCTCTCAATAAACATATTGTTGGGTTTGTGGCAAGCACGCCTTCTTTTTTTTTTTTTTTATTTCGAGCTTCACCTTCTCCAAGGAATCCCTTAAGATTTACTCAGTCCTCAAAGTGTAACTTGCAAGTCTATTTGAAAATGTTCATGTGAGAATTTTGGATGGCAAAGAACATGGGTTCCATTGTACCTGGCCGATGTTTCTAGTCCTCTATTTAGCTATATTTAAAAGTAAAACTAGCATAACCACTGATTTCTTACTTGTCAGAAAAGGGAAAAAAAATCCTTACACAGACCAAATTATTCAAAACATAGTGATCTATGATAAATTGATACAGTCATAAGCATCTTAAGAAAAGAATGTCAATATTGTGTATATAGTTGGGTCATAAACATCACAAGAAAGAAGCTCAAATATGTGCATATAGTTTGAGAAGCCTATACGGACCAGAGTGCATATTAGATGATACCTTTGTGTCATTATAAGACCAAGCACAACTAAATAGAGGACTAGAAACATTGGCTTATGTCATTGTGACTTGATTTGTTCGGCTTATGTCAGTTTGTGGAAATTTCAAAGACCAAACAGAGGAGTTTGAAATCAGTAAACCGGCCATTTCTCGTAACCCACAATTGGTATGGCACCAATGAGGACAAACATCCAACCCAACTACAGGCATTTGACGACATGTCAAACTTCAAGAACACAAGACACATACAAGTACAGCAAAAACCAATCTTCCAAACACAAACCTTGCAACCACATTCATCCATAGGCAACTATCCAAACAGGTAATATTTATGCATTTTAAGTTTAGAAAAACCTCTTCCAAATGATTGGTGAAGAGTAATGAACCCATAACATCTCTCTTCCATTTTTTTTTCCTACAGCCAAGTCAATGAATTAAATTCAACACTTTACATCAATATCAGTACCTTGAATCAAACAAAAAAATAAGCAAAACTTAAATAGAAGATGCAGAAATATGGATGAATATCAAAACTAAAAAATAGGAAAAAAAAAATTGAAAACGCAGAAGCAAACAGGAGCTATGCGACAGAGACTCTCAATGAGAGCAACTACGAAGCGACAACAAGGTGGCTGGCAAGCGACAATGTACTGTGGAAGGAAGAAATATTGTGATAAGAAAGAGAGAGAGAATGGAGAGAGAAAGCATGGTGTGAGGGAGTTTATGCATAAAATGGCGTGGGAATTGCAGACAGTGGTGCATGATGAACATCAACTGGGCAATGGAGGCTTGTTTTCCAGCGTCTTCTATTGCTCCTTGTGGTGGCATCGTGGCCCAACTGCAGCAAGCCATGGCCCTCAGTTTGGAGAACAATGCTCTGTTCTTCTTGCTTAAAATAGAGGTTGTTGGTTCAGTTCTTGTACAGGTGGTTGCTGGTTCTTAGCGTCTCACATGTGGCTTTCGATGTAGCTTTCTGAGTGTGAAGGAGTCAGTGCACACTCTAACAGGAGGGTGGTGGCGTTGGTTGGAGGGACTTCCATTGTTCGAATAAAAGGCGCTGGAATATCTTTGTATACCATCTGCAGTGTACTCAAGCAGTGAGAGGGAAATTTAAATGGAATGAAAATTCTATATAATGCGTTGCAAGCAGTGAGAGGGAAATTTAAATTACATGAAAATTTTGAGGGAGCGTAGAGGCAGCAACTTAAGTTTCATTAGTTTTTATATGCATTTGAGGGAAATTGTATATGGTAAGTAGCAGTCCCAGAAACACTTTGAGCTTAAGGGAGGACATGCTAAAATTATGTAAAATTCAAAATAGTCCTATGATTTTAAGATTTTATTTAGCATAATTTTATAAATATAGAACATGGCCCTCCCAAAATATTTATGATTCTCATATACTTTTTAAAATTTTAGCCAATTCTAATATATTTAAAAATGTCTCTCTCATTTTTTTTTTCTTATAGGTATTAAATTTTGTATAATTTCGATATAATATATATTTTCAAGGATGTGGTCTCATGAAACTTAAATTAAAATTAATAAGAAAAATAATAAACTTATTAATTTCTATTTATATTAACCGCTAAATGTGTCTTACAGTTAAAAAATATCAGCCCCTCTTCAAAGAAATTGTTGGTTCCACCACTTTGTTTCTAATTTGTTGACTAATATGTACGCCTCTTTCTTTATATTAGATATAATTATATTATATTTATAATAATATTTTATTATATATATTATATAAAAGATAATGTTATTATAATTTTATGTTAATATAAAAAATATATGTAATAAAATCATTATCATCTCAAACATAAATATTTATTTTGATATATAATATATATATTAATAAAATTTTATCGCTTAATTAATAAATTCTCAATATATTCATTTTAATGACTATATTAATACATTAGTAATACTAATATACATTAGTATATAATGTATATTAATTACAATTTATACTTTATGGTATTATACTAATATGTACTCTAATACTATTAGTAATATAATTTAAGTCTATATATAATTTATTATATAAATCACTATACTAATGCTTGTGAATCGAATGATTAAGAAATTGCTTAAGATCTTTGACAGCAAATATATAGAACTTGACTACTAGACCTTAAAGCAACTCTTAACTCCTAGTTTTAAATAATAAAATGTAGTTCGATTAATGCAGAAACATACCTTGAAACAACTTGACCACTAAACCTTAATATATGAAATAAAATTCACACAAATTTACTAGAACCATTTATTTTTCTAAAACTAAATTAAGCCAATAACTGGTGACAGGAAATAAATACTTATAATAAAGTCCACTAAGCTCTACTTATAGAAAATAAGGAGATTCTTAAATTTTTCCTAAGTATAAATTTATTAAAATGTAAACCTAAATTTTGAATCCTAGGTGGAAGGCCTAGCAAAGTGGCATTATAGGTTGGCGTGAGGCTGCCAACTGTTACTTTTACCAAGCTCTCTTCTTCTTCTTCTTCTTTTCATTTCTTCCCACATAGCCTTCCTCTCCCGTAGCACTTATATATCATTATTATTCTTTTTTTACCCTGTTGCATTAATATCAATAATTATAAAATAAAATTTATCAATTCTCAAATTTTAAACTTTAGTCCCATTTTATTTAGAGAAATATTATAGTCACAAAAAGATTACACAAAAGTAATCATACAAACTTACATGGCTTAATGTTGTTTGTCAGATTGTAAAGTTACTTTTATTGTAAAGTAGATTTAGCAGATCCGATAAAACCACATCAATTTGTATGATTTTTTTTTTTGTATGATTGCTTAGTAGATGTAGTAGTACTCTTTTATTTATTTGTTAAAGAATTAACTTTGAGGCTTCATTAATGCTGTAATCTACCTTTTTTTTTTCAAATTTAAAGAAAAAAAGACTAAATTTATGGAGTGTGCATTCTGTGATGGATAAATTTATGGATTGATAAATTTAAATACTATAAAGATTAAACAATGTTGTGATCTAATTACCATTCCATAGTTAATTATCTCACGCATACTTATATCTTCAAGGATCTGCACCCATAATGTCACATTCCAATGATCAAAGTATTTTTTTCTCTAATTATTTATAAAATCTGTCGGGTATTTAATTCATTGCATGTATTATTATTATTTTTTCACCACCAACGCTGGAATATCTTGCCGTTTTATCTTCCCCATAATTAACATGGCTAGGGTTGCCGCCACACAATTCTCTCGTGCATTACGTTCCCACATAGCAACGCCTCCACAGAACATCCCTTCACATCGCCCAGCCTGATCACATCTCATCCTCCACACAACAACGTCCCCACATGGAAATATTCTACCCACCAGCCTTCCTCTGTCACAACGTCCACCGATTGATAGAAGAGACAGGCTCTGTTTTGCAGGCTCAAAACAGAGCACTCCATATTAGTAATATCAAAAGCCACGGTACATGGTAATACAGAGGCTGTAGCAGAGGGCACCATATACTTATAGGTAATATTAACTTAAGACCCATTGTATTTAGAAGTTGATGTTTTCCCATTTTATTTACAAGTTCCCTCGCTACAAACTATTATCACTAATATAGTTATTTAAGTATGTTTGGTAGATTTTCTTTTGTTTGGTTTCCATGAAAATAGAGGAACAGAACAAGTAAGAATGCCGATTTGGTAGTAGTCATGGTTTAAGTGCCAAACTTTTCAGTTGCTCTGTTTTTTGCGTGGAAGATAATGGTTTAAGGGCCAAACTTCTCATCATTAAACAAACATCTTCATAACCAAAACTTAAATAACTAACAAAGAGCATCCCTATGTACCTACTACTGATTACAAAAGCTACTTGAAACACAATTTAATTGCTCCAGGCACTAATATTCAAATTCATGTGGCTATTGATCATCAATAAGCTATTGAACCCTTATGTAGCATTGTTTTGTGTTTCCTTTTAATTTGTTGGATGATTGTATAAATTTTTGTTGGATAATCATCAATAAGCTATGCCCCAAAGATCGTGATGGGTTCGGAAGATGGATTAGGAAATAAAAATGATGAAGTTTAAAAAAATATATCTTTGTTGTTAAATATATATATATTTTAAAACCGTAATCAAATAATTGAATGTCTTTCTCAAACCCCTTTAGCCTGAACTAATTTTTTGATTGAACAAGCTTGAGTTCCTAAGTGTTTTTCTCAAACCCATTTCTTCCCCAAGTCCTTTAGTTCCTAAGTGTTTTTTTTGTTTTTCGAAAAAAACACAAATCTAACTCCATATATATGCTACCCAAAAAATGAAATTTTCTTAAAATGTAAAAAAATATTATATATTAAAAGCTAATAACTTCTAATCTTTTCTGTTCTTCATTGATCGATGCCCTTCAAAACTTTTATGATTTTCTTCATTTTCCCTAATGGTCCTTAATTTGAACATTCTTTTTTGTAGTTAAAGTTGAATGTGATTCTTAATTTCTGTTAAAGAAAGAAAACTCTTATGATCTATTGGCTTTAATTGCTATAAAATTGGGTATATATATTCCTATATTGATAGATATATTAATGATATTATCTCAAATTATGTTTATAATATTCTTGTCTTAATACAGTAGAACATTAATACATGTTGAGAGAGAAATCTTTGTCTCTCAAATTGTTAACTTTCGATGCTTGTTAATTTGTTTGTTGTCAGCTCCATGTAGTACACCTTACTTCTAGAAGGAAATTATTGTAGGCCTTTAAACCATCACCATCATTTATATATATATTCCTCCTATATAACCAGCCAGATGTTCTCCCAATCCGTATCTCAACATGTATTATAATTTATTCTATTTATAATCTAAGTTTAAAATTATTGATGATCTTGCATTCTGGTTCTATTTTGTTTTCATATTTAGAATATAGTTAAGCTATGGACAAAAGTTGGATGAAAAAACCTCGACATACACAAGAGTATGTCGATGGTGTCAATGACTTTTTGAAGTTTGCATGCGAGAATTGTGCTACAGATTCGCCGATTTGTTGCCCATGTAGAAAATGTGGATTACGTAAGATATTCATGCCCAACATGGTATATGATCATTTGATTAGCTATGGAATTTCTCAAGGTTACACCATTTGGCATGCTCATGGTGAGAGAATAGGGGATGCATCTTACCATGCTACTGATGCCCAAAATACTAATGAGCAAATAAATGAAGGCTCTAGTGGGATGACAACCATGTTATATGACGTTTTCCCCATGTTTGATCCTGAAATAGTGGAGGATGGGCCTGAAATAGGTGTGGATGCTAGAGAGACTGGAGTGCAAAATGAAAATCAACAAGGTTCTAGCGAAAGAGTTAATAAATTTTACAATATGTTGGAAGATGCTGATGAGCCATTATATGAAGGGTGCACAAAACATACTAAGTTTAGTGATATTGTATGTCTCTTGAATATGAAGTGTTTGGGTGGATTGAGTAATAGCATATTCACAGAACTACTTGAATTTGTGAATGAGTTGCTCCCACCAGGAGCATTATTGCCTAAAAATACGTACGAGGCAAATAAGTACATGAATGAATTAGGTCTTGGATACGAGAAGATCTTAGTATGTCCCAATGGTTGTATGTTATTTTGGAAGGACAATGAGAATCTGGAAACATGTGTGGTATGCAGAGCATCAAAATGGAAGCAAAAAGAGTCTATGGATGATAGGTCTAGAAAAGGTAAAAGAAGTCCAGCAAAAATATTACGGTGGTTTCTGTTAAAGACAATGTTGCAAAGGCTTTTTATGTCATCGAAGACTTCATCACAAATGAAATGGCATGTTATAGGCCGCAATAATGATGGGGTACTAAGGCATCCAGCATATGGCATGGCTTGGAAGACGTTTGATTCAAAACATGATGATTTTGCCTCTGACCCCTGCAATGTTAGGCTTGGTTTATCTGCAAATGGCTTTAATCCTTTTGGTAACATTAGCATTTCCTATAGTACCTGGCCGGTTATGTTGGTACCTTACAATTTACCTCCTTGGATGTGCATCAAGTTTCATGCTATCGTTGATTATACTAGGACCATCATCACCTTCAATGAATATAGATGTATGCTTAGAGCCTCTAATATCAGAATTAAAGGAATTATGGGAGGTTGGAGCACCAACCTATGATGTTTGCTCCAAAGAGATCTTTACAATGCGGGCAGCTTTAATGTGGACAATAAATGATTTTCCTGCGTATGGTGATTTGTCTGGGTGGAGTACGAAAGGTCGTTTAGCATGTCCTTGTTGTATGGGTAACACACGATCTAGATGGCTGAAACAAGGAAAAAAGTTTTCCTATATGGGGGCATAGACGATTCTTGCCAAGTGATCATAAGTGGAGAATGATGGCAAAAACATTTGATGGGACACGAGAAATTGATCCTTCACCTACTATGCCAATACCTAATGAAATTTTGGAACAATTGGATGATTTAAATTGCAACGGTAGAACAGATCACAAAAGAAAAAGAGTTGTGGGGTCGACTAATGTTAAGGAACACTCATGGAAGGAACATAGTATTTTCTTTAGTTTGCCTTACTGGAAAGATAATTTATTGCGTCATAATTTTGATGTGATGCACATTGAAAAAAATTGGGTTGGATAATATTATTGGCACACTATTAAATATTGATACAAAATCAAAGGATGGCATAAAGGCACGACTTGACTTACAAGAGATGGGTTTGAGACCACAACTTCATCTGGTTATAATAGCTGCAGAGAAGACATATTTGCCTCTAGTTATTTTCACAATGAGTAACAAAGAGAAAGAAGACTTGTTAAAGGTTATACAAAATGTAAAAGAAAATGTAAAAGTACCAGACGGTTATTTTTCAAATGTTTAATGTTGTGCCAAGCTTCAACACCGTATTATAGTGGGCATGAAGAGTCATGATTGCCACATACTGATGCAACAACTCCTGCCAATTGCATTACGTGGGTCATTACCTAAGAAGGAAATAGAACCATTAATCGAGCTATCTGGATTCTTCAGGGGAATTTGTTCCAAAACGTTGTAGCTTGAAGATTTGGACCGATTGGAATCTAGAATACCTTACATATTGTGCCAATTAGAAATGATATTTCCGCCATCATTTTTCACGGTTATGGTGCACTTGACCATACATTTAGTTGCAGAATGTAAGCTTGAAGGACCTGTTCATTATCGATGGATGTATCCCGTTGAAAGATATGCTATAGTTATTGAATTAAAAACACATAAATATCAATTGAATGAGAAATTTTTTTAAAAAAAATAATAAAAGTCATCTAATGATTTATGTCATAGGTACCTACACCGACTTAAGTTTCATGTGCGTAACAAAGCTGCACCAGAAGGTTCCATTGCTGAAGGATATTTGTTGGAGGAATTATTGACGTTTTGTTCTCGTTATTTAGAATCCACTCAAACGGTTTTCAATAGAACATCTAGAAACCCGGATGATTCTAAAGGGAAAGTAATTGATGTCCAACTCGATTTTACGTCGTGGACCCAAGCACATCGCTATATTCTCTTCAACTCTGACGATTTCACTCCATTCTGCATGTGAGTGGCAATGCTTAATACGTATGAATCAAATTACATTTCATTTATATTTGTGTAATTATAACAGACATTTGTGATGTCGTGAACATATATAGGATGCACTTGGAAATAATGAAGAATATAGTTGATGGGAATCATTTATCGAATGACGAATTACAGAAGAGGCACAAAGACCAATTTTGTAATTGGTTCCAAGACTATGTATGGATTACACCCAAGACCAATTTTATTATGCCTCTGTAGCTTTTTTTTGTCATTTTAATCAATGCTAATAATCCAACCTTTCAGGTAATGAAAATGGATGACAATGGAAGAAGTGAATTGGGCCATAAAGTCATAATGCATTCTAAAGGTCCCATGCAAGTTGCCAAAGAATTTAAGCGAATTGTCATTAATGGCACAAAATTTTGCACTAGGAATCATGAAAATGGGAAGAAAACTCAGAATTGTGGTGTTAGTGTGTGTGTGTTGCAGATGGAGACAAAATAGTAAACGGTGAGCCATGCACCGTTTGCTTCTTTGGCTCATTAGGCACGATTCGGTGCTTTTGTATTGTTAGGCACCTCCCCAAGCATCATGCAGCAAATTGCTGCAATGTAGTGATCTGCTCTCCTATAAATAGGAGAGCTTAAGGGTGCAGACAGAGTGTGCAGCAGAGAGAGAAAATAGAGAGTGCTGTGTGTGTGCAGGTAGAGTGCATCAGAGAAATGCATCAAAGTGGGTGAGAGAGAGATTTCTGTAAAAATTATTTTTATAGTGAAATTACAGCAGCTGTGGACATAGGCAATTGCTGAACCACGTTAAATTTCATCCCTTCTTTATTTAGAATCGTCCCTGTGTCAGAAAAGCTCCCAACAACTGGTATCAGAGCACTGGTTCGAGCTGTCCAAAAATTCAAGTTGTTCAAAATCAATTTTTGACAACTCCACGGTGTTCCTCGCATCGAGACGAATCCATTGCTACAAGCGCCCCTAGAAGATCGACGCGTGCATCTACTGCAACCCACGCGCCCCACGCGCTCCGGAGGTTGAAGACGCGTGCACCACACGCGCCCACGCACCCCCACGCGTGCCAGAGGTTGAAGACACATGAAGGACGCGCCCCCATGCGCCCCCACGCGCCCTAGAGAGGTTTGGCGCGTGTGTCACACGCGCCTCACTCTCCCCCACGCGCCACAGTACTGTAGCGCGTGTATTACACGTGCGAATGCGCACTGTGCAGCTCGTGTATCTCACACGCCAGACAGATCAGAATCGTCCATTTTTCAGATCTGTTTTTAGCTAGATCTAAGCCATTCGGAGTCCGATTTTGACGATCAAATAGTGCTTTCCAACTATTTGGATCATTTCGGACTCATCCGTACAGTCGAAATTTTTAGATTTGGCATCAGTACATTGGATCTGAACCATCCACGTGTTGCAGATCATTTTGGGCTAGATCACGCCAGTTGGAGTTCCATCGCGACGATCAAATAGTACTGACAAACTATTTGGATCATTCCGGACTCATTTCCAGCTAATTCGAGTGTTTCGGACGCAACAATGATCTTTGTTTGTTTGAATTTGAACTCATTTGTAAAGTTATGGCTGGAAAAGAAGCTAAAGGTGTTGGTATCGAGAAATTTGATGGTACAGACTTTGCCTACTGGAGAATGCAGATAGAGGATTATCTCTATGGGAAGAAACTACATCTTCCACTCCTAGGAAGAAAGCCAGATGATATGAGCAATGAAGATTGGTGTTTCCTTGATAGACAAGTGTTGGGAGTCATTCGACTAACACTGTCAAGATCAGTTGCACACAATGTGGGAAATGAGAAGACCACGGCGGATTTGATGAAAGCTCTATCGGACATGTACGAGCAGCCATCAGCCAATAACAAAGTGCATTTGATGTACAAGCTATTCTACTTGAAAATGGTAGAAGGAACTCCAGTTATTCAGCATCTGAATGAGTTCAACACCATCATCAATCAATTAGCCTCAGTGGGGATTGAATTTGATGATGAAGTACGTGCACTGATTGCTCTAACTCAATTACCAAAAAGCTGGGAGGCCATGAGAACAGCTGTTAGCAATTCTTATGGCAAAAGAAAGATGAAGTATCAAGATATCCGGGACCATATTTTTAGCGAGTAAGTTCGCAGAAGAGATACAGGAGAAGCATCAACTTCCAGTTCTGCCTTAAACCTCGAGACGAGAGGTAGAGGAGCTAGTAGAAGTTCAAATCGGGGCAGATTGAAGTCCGAAAGAGACAGAAGTAAATCTAGGTCCGAAAAACAAGTACAGTGCTGGAATTGTGGCAAGATTGGCCATTTCAAAAATAATTGCAAGGAGGCAAAGAAGAAGAATGAGCATGACTCTGCTAATGCCACAACAAAAGATCTCCGAGATGCCTTACTTCTTTCAGTCGACAACCAAATTGAATCTTGGGTGTTAGATTCAGGAGCCTCGTTCCACACTACAGCACACCGAGAAATCATGCAGAATTATGTCACTAGTGATTTCAGAAAGGTGTACTTAGCAGATGGTGAAGCGTTGGAAATCGAAAGCATGGGAGATGTACCAATCAATCTGCCCAATGGAAGTGCATGGTTGCTACAGAAGGTGCGACATGTTCCCAAGCTCATGAGGAACCTGATTTCTGTAGGACAACTTGATGCTGATGGGCATTCGGTACTATTTACCGGTGGCACGTGGAAGATAACAAAAGGAGCTATGGTAGTAGCTCGAGGCACAAAAACAGGTACTCTATACATGACTTCAAGTATTAGAGATACTATTGCAATTGCTGGTGCAAATGCCAACCTATGGCATCAAAGGCTTGGTCACATGAGTGAGAAAGGAATGAAAGTACTATTATCCAAGGGGAAGTTACCAAAGTTGGAATCAACTGATTTTGACATGTGTGAAGGTTGCATTTTTGGGAAACAGAAAAAGGTTAGTTTCCTGAAAAATGGTAGAACTCCAAAATCTACAAAGTTGGAGTTGGTGCACACAGATTTGTGGGGGCCATCCCCAGTCACTTCTCCTGGAGGATCGCGGTACTATGTTTCCTTTATTGATGACTCAAGCAAGAAAGTATGGGTTTATTTTTTGAAAAATAAATCTGACACATTTGATACTTTCAAGAAGTGGAGAGCCATGGTTGAAAATGAAACAGGCTTGAAGTTAAAATGTCTGAGGTCAGACAATGGAGGAGAGTACATCGACGGAGGGTTCAAAGAATTCTGTGCTGCAAATGGGATTAGATTCCAGAAGACTATTCCCGGGATACCGCAGCAGAATGGCGTAGCTGAACGCATGAACAAAACTCTCAACGAACGTGCCAGAAGCATGAGGCTGAATTCAGGATTGCCTGAATGTTTTTGGGCTGATGCAATTAACACTGTAGCCTATTTGATTAATAGGGGACCTTCAGTTCCCTTAAAGTTCGATCTACCAAAGGAAGTCTGGAGCGGAAAGAAGGTAAATCTTTCCCATTTGAAAGCTTTTGGTTGTTTATCATATGTTCACATAGATTCTACTGATCGTAACAAGTTAGAAGCCAAATCTAGAAAATGTTTTTCACCGGTTATGGTGATGAAGAATTTGGCTATCGATTTTGGGATGATAAAAATCGCAAAATCATCAGAAGTAGAAATGTGATATTTAATGAGCAGATTCTGTACAAAGCTAAGTCACAAGCTGAATCTGAGGAACAGCCAAAGAAACCTGAGGTTGTTGACTTTGATGTTACTCGAGTCAACATTGATCAGAACGAGGATCAAGAAAATGATGATACACAGATCGAACAACGTACACCACTCACTGCTACTCGAAGATCTTCAAGGACAATCAGGCCACCACAGCGGTTCTCACCATCTCTATACTACATCTTGCTAACAGATAGTGGTGAACCGGAAAGTTATGATGAAGCTCTACGAATTGAAGATTCGATCAAGTGGGAGAAAGCCATGCAAGATGAGATGGAGTCACTGATGTCAAATCAGACATGGGAGCTAACTAAACTTCCAAAAGGTAAGAAGGCTTTGCACAATAAATGGTTGTACAGAATTAAGGAAGAGCATAATGGTAGCAAGCGCTACAAAGCCAGAATGGTCATGAAGGGGTTTCAACAAAAGGAAGGTGTCGACTACACAGACATTTTCTCTCCAGTTGTAAAATTGACAACGATCAGGCTAGTGTTGGCAATTGTGGCTGCAGAGAATCTACATCTTGAGCAGTTAGATGTGAAGACTGCATTCCTTCATGGTGATTTGGAGGAAGACATCTATATGCACCAGCCACAAGGATTCTCAGTGAAGGGAAAAGAGAATCTAGTTTGCAAACTAAAGAAGAGCTTGTATGGCCTAAAAAAAGCTCCACGACAATGGTACCAGAAGTTTGACAACTTCATGTGCAGTAATGGATTTACAAGACTGCAGGCTGACCATTGTTGCTATATGAAGAACTTTGACAACTCTTATATTATCCTACTGTTATATGTGGATGATATGCTCGTTGCAGGGTCAAGCATCGAGGAAATCAATGAACTGAAGAAGCAGTTGTCAAAGCAGTTTGAGATGAAGGATTTGGGTGCTACAAAACAAATCTTGGGTATGAGAATTATTAGAGACAGGTCTAATGATACTCTCAAGCTCTCGCAGGAGGAGTATGTGAAGAAGGTGCTCAGAAGGTTTAACATGGACAAAGCGAAACCAGTGAGCACACCCTTAGCTAGTCACTTTCGACTAACTAAGGATCAGTCGCCAAAGATGGAGGAAGAGCAAGAATGCATGGATAGAATACCCTATGCATCTGCTATTGGTAGTCCTATGTACGCCATGGTCTGTACAAGGCCAGATATTGCACAAGCAGTGGGAGCTGTGAGCAGGTACATGAGTAATCCAGGAAAGCAGCATTGGGAAGCAGTCAAGTGGATTTTAAGATATCTACAAGGCTCTTCAGATACGTCACTATGCTTTACAAAAACAGGTTTAAAACTACAGGGATATGTAGATGCTGATTTAGCAGGTGACGTTGATAGCAGAAAAAGTACTACTGGATTTGTGTATACGCTGGGTGATACAACTGTATCGCGGGCTTCTAAGTTACAGAAGATTGTTGCTCTCTCAACTACAGAAGCAGAATACGTTGCTATAACTGAAGCAGGGAAGGAAATGGTTTGGTTGCAGTCATTCTTGGAGAAATTGGGAAAGAAGAATGAAAAAGGCATTCTGCACAGTGATAGTCAGAGTGCTATTTTTCTTGCAAAGAATCCAGCCTTTCATTCCAGAACAAAATACATACAGTTGCGATACCATTTTATCCGATCTCTTCTCAATAGTTGACAGCTGATACTTGAGAAGATTCGAGGAACAGAGAATCCAGCAGATATGTTCACAAAAGTAGTTACTGCTGACAAATTGAAGCTGTGTATAGCTTCAGTTGGACTTCGTACTTAAAGACATGACTTGAAGTTGCTATGATGATTGCTATGAAGATATGTAGACTCATTTGTCTCCAAGTGGGAGATTGTTGCAGATGGAGACAAAATAGTAAACGGTGAGCCATGCACCATTTGCTTCTTTGGCTTATTAGGCACCGTTCGGTGCTTTTGTATTGTTAGGCACCTCCCCAAGCATCATGCAGCAAATTGTTGCAACGTAGTGATCTGCTCTCCTATAAATAGGAGAGCTTAAGGGTGCAGACAGAGTGTGCAGCAGAGAGAGAAAATAGAGAGTGCTGCGTGTGTGCAGGTAGAGTGCATCAGAGAAGTGCATCAAAGTGGGTGAGAGAGAGATTTCTATAAAAATTATTTTATAGTGAAATTACAGCAGCTGTGGACATAGGCAATTGCCGAACCACGTTAAATTTCGTCCTTCCTTTATTTAGAATCGTCTTTGTGTCAGAAAAGCTCCCAACAGTGTGTACTGATCAAGATAGCCCTACTTGGTATGGCTAATTAATACGCATAATTGAGGTTATATATTATGATGGGTCCCGATATGTGTTATTCAAATGTGATTGGGTAGACGTTGCTCAGGGTAGAGGTTTCAAGGTGGACGAGTTTGGCTTTACTCTTGCTTTACTCTTGTAAATTTTTCTCATTTAGTACCCACTGATAATCGGATAACTGATGATCTGTTTGTTTTATCTTCCCAAGTATCTCAAGTATTTTATGTGGCAGATGAAAGATGCCCAAATTGGGTTGTGGTTGTTAAGACAAAACCAAGAGACATGTATGACACTGGTGAAAAGGAAGTGACTGACGACGATGAGGATGACTACTTAGTCAACGAATATTGTATTAACACTTCCAACCATGAAGCTATTGAACCTGGTATTGACGATGTTGTGTGGACGTGAAATGATATAGATGGAATGACGATCGAAACTCCCCAATAGTGTTGAGTAAGAAATATATAATTTTAGACTATTTAACATGATATCTCTTATCACATAAATCTATCTCATATCATGCTCCAAATATTATTATTTCTATTGATTTGCATATATGTAAATTTGTTTTTGTATAGGTACAATGGGTCCAAAAAAAAGGGCAAAGATGTCCATACCACAGTTGCGAAGACAATCTACAAGACTACAAGCTGTACATAGTGAGTCACAATCTGATAGGGCAGCCCATTCATTACCCTATGTGGATGGGCCACCCCTTTCCGTTGATAGGATGGTGGAGTCACCACCTTCTATAGATTGTCCTTCCCAACCATCATTATCTTCACAGCAAGGGACCCAACATCCTATAGAACCATCATTATCTTCACAGCAATGGACCCAACCTTCTATAGATTGTCCTTCCCAACTATCATTATCTTCACAGCAAGGGACCCAACCTTCTGTTGAGTACTATGGAGTCTGGTCCACACCGCTCGAGCGGAGGTATTGGCCGCTCGAGCCAAGTCAGGCAGAGTTGAACGCTCGATATCGGCTCGACAGTGAGCTCGAGCAAGATGCGGAAGGGGAAGTTCGCTCGACGCGCGCTCGACACGCCGCTTGAGCGAACATGCATTTTTAGGGTTTTCCGCTGTGTAACTATATATATGATAGTTTACATCATATGGCCGTACGAGTGAATACTGTGGATGTACAGTGTTGAGATCCATCTTGTAGTGTGATATTCCTCAATAATAAAATCCTCTGTAGCTCCTGTGGACGTAGGCAATTTGCCGAACTATGTACATCATATGGCCGTACGAGTGAATACTGTGGATGTACAGTGTTGAGATCCATCTTGTAGTGTGATATTCCTCAATAATAAAATCCTCTGTAGCTCCTGTGGACGTAGGCAATTTGCCGAACTATGTACATCTTGTGTCGTGTGTGATTGCATGTTTGTTTTTCTCGTTCGATATTATTTTTCAATTCATTGTCATCGTTTTTCACAACAATTGGTACCAAGAGCCAAGGTTCGGGTCTGAGGAGAAACGATGGCTGGAGATGAATTGAAGGTATCGGGGATCGAGAAGTTTGATGGCACGGATTTTGGATACTGGAGGATGCAGATAGAGGACTACCTCTATGGGAAGAAACTTCATCTTCCACTATTGGGATAGCAACCGAAAAAGATGGATGATGCTAATTGGAACCTGTTGGATTGACAGGTTCTGGGGGTTTTTCGATTAACCCTGTCGAGATCCGTTGCACACAACGTCATCAAGGAGAAGCCGACTGCGGATCTCATGGCGGCTTTGTCAGGTATGTATGAAAAGCCGTCAGTGAATAACAAGGTACATTTGATGAAAAATTTATTCAATTTGAAAATGGCAGATGGTACTTCTGTTGCACAACATCTGAATGATTTTAATACTATCACAAATCAATTGTCGTCTGTTGAAATTGAATTTGATGATGAGATACATGCACTGATACTATTGGCTTCACTGCCAAATAGTTGGGAAGCCATGAGAATGGCTGTTAGTAATTCTGATGGTAAATCAAGATTGAAATATGATGATATTCGTGATTTGATTTTGGTTGAGGAGGTGCACAGGAAAGATTCAGGCGAGACCTCAGGTTTAAGTTCAGCCCTAAATGTTGATTCTCGAGGGAGATCACACGACAAGAACTCAAACAGAGGAAGATCAAAATCAAAGTACAGGGACAAGAGCAAGTCAAGGCCTGGTCAGCAGGCAACTTGCTGGAATTGTGGCAGAGCTGGCCACATAAAGAAGAACTGCAAAAACCCTAAGAAGACGGAGAATAATAGTGCTAATGTGGTAACTGAAGAAGTACAGGATGCACTATTGCTTGCAGTTCATAGTCCAGTTGATGACTGGATACTGGATTCAGGGACTTCCTTCCATACATCTTCCCACCGGGAGCTAATGTGGAACTATGATGCATGTGATTTTGGGAAGGTATATTTGGCTGATGGAGAGGCTTTGAACGTAGTGGGGATGGGAGACATTGACATTGCACTCCCTGGCAAGAACAAATGGACCTTGCAAAAGGTCAGGCACATTCCTGAGTTGAAGAAGAACCTCATTTCTGTTGGGCAGCTCGATGAGTGTGGTCATTCAGTAGTGTTCTCAGATAGCACCTGGAAGGTCACAAAAGGGGCATTGGTACTGGCTCAGAGTAAGAAAACTAGTACACTATATATGACTACTGGTTTAATTGACACTATTGCTACTACCGTTGTAGAGAGCACAGCAGATTTGTGGCATTGCAGGCTTGGCCATATGAGTCAAAAGGGTATGAAAGAACTTCTGTCTAGAGGCAAGCTACCAGAACTGAAGTCAGTTGATCTCAGTATATGTGAGAGTTGCGTTATGGGGAAACAAAAGAAGGTTAACTTCTTGAAAAGTGGCAGGATGCATAAGATAGGAAGACTTGATCTTGTGCACACAGATGTGCGGGGTCCTTCCCCAGTGGTATCTGTTGGAGGTTCTCGCTATTATGTTACGTTCATTGATGACCATAGTAGGAAGGTATGGATTTATTTTTTGAAGCATAAATCTGAAGTATTTAATGTTTTCAAAATTTGGAAAGCCATGGTTGAGACAGAGACAGGCTTGAAACTGAAGTGTTTGAGGTCTGATAATGGTGGTGAGTATGTTGATGGTAGGTTCAAGGAGTATTGTGCAGCTCTGGGCATCAGAATGGAGAAGACCATTCCCGGGACACCACAGCAAAATGGAGTTGCTGAGTGAATGAACAAAACCATTAATGAGTGTGCTAGAAGCATGAGGTTGCACACTGGACTACCACCCACTTTCTGGGCAGATCCAGTCAGCATTGCTGTTTACTTGATAAACAGAGGGCCATCACTTCCACTGGATTGTGGATTGCCTGAGGAGGTCTGGAGCAGGAAAGAGGTTAAAGTTTCTCACCTTAAAACTTTTGGTTGTCTTTCTTATGTGCTTGTTGATTCTGATGCTCGTAGTAAGCTAGAGGCTAAGTCAAAGAAATGTTATTTCATTGGCTATGGAGACAAGGCATTTGGCTATCGTTTCTGGGATGATTAGGGTTGGAAGATCATAAGAAGCAGGAATGTGATTCTCAATGAGAAAATGATGTACAAGGATAAGTCTAGTACAACTTCTGTAGTAGCTCCTCAGGAGTTCGAGTTTGTGAGATTGGATGACCTACCAGAGGTCACAGTGCAGTGTAGAGATGTGAGTGACGGGGAGAGTGGGTCCAGTGCACCCATTCCTATTATTCCACAGGCAGTTTCAGAACCGTCCCCTCCTACAGTTGCAATTCGCAGGTCAGTTAGGACTATGCGTCCTCCATAGCGTTTCTCACCTAGTTTGAATTACATTCTGTTGACAGATGGTGGAGAACCGCAGAGTTACGAAGAAACCTTACAAGATGAAAATTCTAGCAAGTGGGAGCTGGCCATGAAAGACGAGATGGATTCCTTACTAGGGAATCAGACATGGGAGTTGACAGAACTTCCATCAGGGAAGAAGGCATTACACAACAAGTGGGTGTACTAGGTGAAAACTGAGCATGATGGCAGTAAGAGGTACAAGGCTAGACTTGTTGTAAAAGGCTTTCAGCAAAAACAGGGTATTGATTACTCTGAGATCTTTTCTCCTGTGGTGAAGATCACAACCATTAGGATGGTACTGGTATGGTTGCTACTGAAGATCTATTTCTTGAGCAACTATGTGAAGACAACTTTTCTTTATGGAGACCTTGAAGAAGACATATACATGCACCAGCCTGAGGGGTTTGTGGTACAAGGAAAGGAAGGTTCAGTTTGCAGATTGAAGAAGAGCTTGTATGGCCTGAAGCAAGCTCCTAGACAGTCGTACAAGAAATTTGATAACTTCATGCACAGTGCAGGGTACATTAGATGTCAGGCAGATCACTGTTGCTATCTCAGGCATTTTGACAATTCTTACGTTATTTTGTTGTTCTATGTGGATGACATGCTTATTGTAGGGGCTAGTATTGATAAGATCAATAATCTGAAGAAGCAGATGTCAGAGCACTTTGCAATGAAGGATTTGGGAGCTGCAAAGCAAATCCTTGGCATGAGAATTGTCAGAGATAGAGTCAAAGGTACGTTGAGACTCTCACAGGCTGAGTATTTGAAAAAGGTACTCGACAGGTTCAATATGGACAAGGCCAAACCAGTTGGCACACCCTTGGGAAGTCACTTTAGACTCAGCAAGAATCAGTCACCAGAGTCAGATGAGTAACAAGATTAAATGAGTAAGGTTCCTTATGCCTCAACTATTGGTGCACTTATGTATGCTATGGTTTGCACAAGACCGGATATTGCCCATGCAATGGGAGTTGTGAGTAGATACATGAGTAACCCAGGAAAGCAACATTGGGAAGCAGTGAAGTGGATTTTGAGGTACCTAAAGGGTTCCTTAGAAACCTGTTTGTGTTTCTCTGGAGAGAGCTTGGAGGTGCAGGGCTATGTTGATGCTGATCTAGCTGGAGATATTGATAGCAGAAAGAGTACCACGGGCTTTGTTTATACACTTGGTGGTACTGCAGTGTCATGGGGTTCTAATCTACAGAAAACAGTTTCTTTGTCTACAATAGAAGCTGAGTATATTGCAGTGTCAGAGGCTGTAAAGGAGATGGTATGACTACAGGGCTTCTTGGAGGAATTGGGTAAAAAGAATCAGAAAGGCACTCTCTACAGTGATAGTCAGAGTGCCATATTCCTTGCCAAGAATCCAGCATTCCATTCCAGAACCAAGCACATTCAGATCAGGTATCACTTCATACGGTCATTGTTAGATGACGGACAGTTGTTACTTGAGAAGATTTGTGGAAGCAAGAACCCTACTGATATGTTGACAAAGGGTGTTACACTTGAGAAACTGAAGTTGTGCACAACTTCAGTTAGTCTTCTAGCATGAAGACAGGGGTAGTGAGTTGCAGAGCTGGAGGATATCATGTTTGAGGAAGACAGCGATACAGCGGGTGTACCAATCTCCAAGTGGGAGAATTGTTGAGTACTATGGAGTCTGGTCCACACCGCTCAAGCGGATTGGCCGCTCGAGCGAATTCAGGCAGAATTGAACGCTCGATGTTAGCTCGACAGTGAGCTCGAGCAGGAGGCTTTGGCTCTAGCGGAGGCATTGGCCGCTCGAGTGAAGTCAGGAAGAGTTGAATGCTCGATGTCAGCTCGATAGTGAGCTCGAGCAAGATGCGGAAGGGAAGTTCGCTCGACGCGCGCTCGACACGCCGCTTGAGCGAACATGCATTTTTAGGGTTTTCCGCCGTGTAACTATATATATGATAGTTTACATCATATGGCCGTACGAGTGAATACTGTGGATGTACAGTGTTGAGATCCATCTTGTAGTGTGATATTCCTCAATAATAAAATCCTCTGCAGCTCCCGTGGACATAGGCAATTTGCCGAACCAGGTACATCTTGTGTCGTGTGTGATTGCGTGTTTGTTTTTCTCATTCGATATTATTTTTCAATTCATTGTCATCTTTTTTCACAACACCTTCTACATCGAGCCAAATGGGAGGCCAACTATCCACACACATGGAGATGAGCAGAGAGACTGAGCCATGCACATCTGTACCAATAGCACCTAGTTTGGAAGCAGAAAATGTCGATATGTGTTCTGACATTGGAGATCGCTTTCTCTTCATCGTCGGCATGTTTTTGTTTTTCTTACTTATTATTTATTTCACTATGACTGTAGATTTACAAAATACTAACACTGTAACTAAATCTATTTTTGCAAATAGTAATGGAGATCGAGTAAAGAGACAATTGCACTCTATTCATGACATTTGGCATCGTCCTGAAGGGGAGAGAATTGAAATGGAGCTCAACAATCTTGGTCAGCCCATCAAAAAGCAAGACTAAAAGGTGGTAAGGTTTGGTGGTCTGATAGCGAGAAGTAATAAGTTGGTTTCGATAATTTACAAAGATTGGAGGTCAGTACCTAAAACCATAAAGGAGGAAGCGTGGGGTCTTATAAAGGTATATATGATTTTTCATATTAAAATATTATTATAATTTAAATAGGTATATTTTGAAAATTGTGTTAGAAAGCTACTTACTCACCTGTGTAAATTTGTGACATCTCATTTTTTACATGTAGTTTCACTGAAGGAATATTTTAATTTAATTAAAATATTAGTTCTTTTATTTTAAATTATTGTATTTTAATTAGATTTATTTTAGTTTGTTTTTGGATTTAAAATTATGTTGTTGTTTTTATTAGTTATTTATTATATTTTAGCTTAATGTGGTGTTTAAATTATTTTAATCGTTTTATAGCTTTTAAAATTGGTTTCTTTGGATCAGTTTCTGGACTCCAGAGGTGAGGATTGGACCTCATTTCTTTTCCCCATCTTTTCTTTTTCTCTTTTTCTTTTTTCCTCTTTTCTTTTTCTTTTTCTTCTTTTTCTTTCTTTTTTCTTTCTTTCTTTTTCCTCTCCGTTTCTACGTGCGCGCGACCCAGCCCCCCCATTTCGGTCCATTTCTTCCACTGCCCAGTTCGCCGCCATCCTGCAGCCGTGACCTACACCGCCCCCACCGGTCGACTCCCCTTCGGCCGATGATCACCTCCCTCAATTTTCAGGCCAACCCGTGCAGCCGTTAGCCGCCAAGCATGGCTGGAAGTCGCGGCACCGTTTCCTTCTAGCTCCGCTGTGCGCCACCCTTTGCTGTCACCGTTGCTTTCATTTTCTTCCCCCACCCACCGGCAACCTCACCCCTCCATTTTTAGCCCCCCAAACGCCGCCGTTAACCACCACGAACACCACCCAAGCAGCATGGTTTTGTGCTCCCCGCGCAGCCGTGCCTCTGCCGTTGGCCACCACTTCTTCACCACATCATCACCGGCATCCCAGCTACCTAACCCACCCAACCCCAGCTCCGATCCGTCATCGGTGAAGCTCAACTAACCCACTTTCCATTTTGGGCTTTTTGGCCTTCCACCGACATTTCCACCGCCACCCACGGCCAACTCTCACTTTCATTAACTTCATAAACATCTCTAGGCCATTCCCTATTATTGCGACTAAACTCTGACTCAAATTAATGAACCAAAAATTTAGTGCAGTTTTACTTGCAAGTATACAGTTGTTGTAGTATCTTACAGGATCGAATCCACAGGGATTGACTTTTTTGATAAAGAAAATAAGTTCAGACTATGAAACGAAGTTATTAAAAGAAACGTACAATCGAATATAAAGATATGGAGAAAGACCAAGGTTTCGAGGATCCATTTAATAATTTATGATATTGTTTCCGATCGATTTACTTCAATTAAACTAGTATAATGATTCCGTTTAATTGGAAGATTTATCATTTAAGATCAAGAAAAATAATTGCTTATGATTGAGCATGAGGATTAAAACATTTACAAATCTATTTGAATACCACAGGGATTCGTCAAGCATTCACTGTATTCGGAAATCACAATGAATCAAGACGAGTATATAGATAATCAAAATATCCAATAATAAAATCTTTCAATCGATCAAGCTCGCAGAATAAATTTTACATGAATCTGAAAACAATATTTAAATCATTAAACTTCACCTCTCACCTTAGTATGAAAATTTAGCCAAACATATTTATTATAAGTGCTATAGAAATCACATAAATATTATTCATTAGAAAATTAAAATAAAACATAAGAAATACTAAGAAATAACTATAGGCAATAACATCTAGAAAGCCAAAAACCAACTTCCCTAAACGTTTTACATAAAAAAAAAGAACAAAAACAAAATGAAGTAACAATTTCCGTTTGGACGAAACTGCTTCAGCAAAATATTTCCAGACTTTTCTTCATTCTCAGCACCGACTCTCCTCTTTTTCAATTCAAGCACAACACTTCTTCCACTCACACGTCCCCACCTGCTAACCAACCGACTATTTTTACTTCAAAAGCAGCTGGACACCTCTCTTTCAATGCTTTCACGTCTCACTCTCCCTCTCTACTCTCAATTCCAACCACGTACCCCTACACGTCTCACCCTCTCTCCAACGTACCCCATGCAGCTCCAGAAAATTCATGCACTGATTGACTCTTCAAAAGCAACACCGACTCTACAGCAACTCCTTCTCTACTCACACAGTACCAACTGATTATGATCTCACCTCATGAACCGACTCACACAGTACCCTCTCTTTAAAAGCAGCTGGACACCTTTGTTTACTCTCAATCAAACTTAACCTCAGCCAATTAAATTCCTTCACGTCTACCCCTCAAACAATTACAGCACAACACATCTCACTTCTCTTAATTCTCTCTCACCGACTTCATATTTCAGCAAAATACAAACACCCACCGACCCCTCTCTTTACTTTCCAGCAACTCTCCTTTCTTTCACTCACACGTCTCCACCTCAATGTCTCTTCTCACCCTCTCTTACCAAAATAGCCAATTAAATTACTCCCAGAATTTCTTTCACTCACCTGCACCTCACTTTTCAGTAAAATACAAAGACACCTCTCATCACTTTCCAGCACAACACTAAGGCACCTCACTTTCTTCCACTCACAAGCCTCTTACTCTCACAATTCCAACCGATTGCTCCCCTTTCCTTTCTTATTTACGTCCAGCAATATATATATATATATATCTGCTTCTAGTCGGTCCAAACTCCCTCACAATTCATTCCCCCCTCAATCACCACCGATTGTCACCTTTTATAGACTCCCACGTGATATAACTCCCTTAATGCAATTTAAGCACGACACTTCCTTTTCTTTTTTCTGCACGTCTCCCTCTGTACAAGTCAAGCACGGCTCTTATATTCAATGTACAACTCTCTCCAATCCAAGTAATGCACGACACTTTTCTTATATATGTTGTAAGTCAAGCACGTACAACATGATTGAGCTGAAATATTGCATGTTTTAGCTATTTAAAACCAATGTATTTTAAATTCTTCGTGACACTATTATTGGTTTTAGATGGAAAAATAGTTAATAAGCATAAATACGAATTGTAATTTTTAATTGATTGATATCATGTTTATGCTTAATTTTATAACTATAATTGGACAATATTTCCTCACATATATAGTTTATTTTTATAATCTATTTTTCTTTTAATTTACTTTTGAGTGTTATTTTTCTTCTTCTTATTTTCAGCTTAAATAAAATTCAGATGGAATTAGGTTGGAACTTGTGACCAAAAGTGCATATTAATTGAAAGGAATGAAGAGAAGAAATGAAGAAGTGTACTTGGGCAGCTAAAAATAAAGACGAAGACTTTCTTACTTGGTTGTTTAAAGATGCATGAAGAAAGCAATTTTCGGTGGATAAATACATACAATGTAAAAGTCAGGAACAAGTTTGGCAAAAGAAGAAGTGAAGGACAGAAGGGAATGGAGCTGGACGTATACGGAAAGAATGATGGTTGGTGCAGCTAATTGATTGTTTGGCTTTTTACGTTGATAGAGGAGAGGAAATCGGCGCTTGATTGAATTGGAGAGAGGGAGAGAAGAGATAGGAAAGGGTGAGAAAAAGTGAGTAGAGAGGGAGAATAATGAGTGAGTCGGTCATGGGAATTATGTTAGCTGAGATAGGAATTTACGTGGGCCCTCATTAAAGAAAAGAAGGTGAGATGAGAGAAAGGAATTGGCTGGAATAATTTGATTGGCTTCTTGGTTGATGGTAGAAGGAAGGAATCGGTAGGTGAGGATTTGAGGTGCAGCCGAGAGATGCTTGAAGGAGTGAAAAAAGGCAATTTCCAGAAAATAAACGTGGGAGACGCTGGTAGAAAGAAGGGATAGTCTATGCTTGAGTTTTCTGACTTTATGCTGGACGGTAGAGATAAAGAGGTTGCTGCTTTTGAAGTGAGTAGAGGTTGGTGTGTGAAGAAAGTGAGGTGCCGTGATTAAAGGGGAGTGAAGAGTGGAAATTCGGTGGTGATTGATGGAATAAATTATTGTGATTGGAGGAGTGGACGACTAGCTGCAGCTATATATATATATGATGCTGGACGTGTAGTGAGGAGGAGCAATTGGTTGGAGAAGTGTAGAGTAGAGAGGGAGAAAAGAGATAAAAGCAGTCGGTGCATGATTAGATAGAGCAGGTTACGTATAGAAGGAAATTGGGAGAAAAGAGATAAAAGGTTGTGTCGGTTAGTGGGAGAGAAAAGGAATTTTCTGGAGTGAAAAATAAACAATCAGAGTTGTGAAAAAGAAAGGAAGGGAGTCGGTTTCTTAGTGAGGAGCAATCGATGTGGGGCTGGGATGTTGTGTTGAACGTGTAAGTCGGTCGCTTTTATTAGTTAATTATCCTAGAAGAAGAGATACGGATTGAGAGAAGGAGGCAATCGGTTAGAAGAGAGAGGAAAGGGTGAAAGGGATAGGTGGGGAGTTGAGAGAGGGAGAGACGTGTGGGTCATGAGCAGCGAGGGAGAAGAGATACGGATTGAGAGAGTTGAGGGGAGACGGCTGGAAATATTTCTTTCTTGGAGATGTGTAGGCCGGCTGGAGTAATCTAATTGATAGGATTTATTTTGGTGGAGAAAGGAACATGATGAGATTGATGCTTGAGTTTAACATGGAGTTGAAGTGGTTGGAGTTTTATTTTTTGCTTCTTCATGTTTTTCGTTTGGCATATGGTGGGGCTGCAGCTTCTTCTTGATGAATACCTTTTAATTTCAATTTCTGTTCTATTGTGAAATTTATTCCTCTGTATCAATTGGATTTCAGGTTTTGTTGTTTTTAAGTTATTGCTTAGTATTTCTTGTGTTAGTTATTTAATGGAGAATACTTATGTGATTACTATAGTATTTGCAATGAATATGTTTGGCTAAATTTTCATACTAAGGTTAGAGGTGAAGTTTAATGATTTACATATTGTTTCCGAATCCACGTAAAATTTATTTTGCGAGCTTGATTGATTGAAAGATTTTATTTGGATAATTTGATTATCTATATACTCGTCTTGATTCATTGTGATTTTCGAATACAGTGAATGCTTGAGGAATCCCTGTGGTATTCAAATAGATTTATAAATGTTTTAATCATCAATCGTTCACGCTCAATCATAAGCGTCTGTTTTTCTCGATCTTAAATGCTAAATCTACCAATTAAATGGAATCATTATTCTAGTTTAATTGAAGTAAATTAATCGGAAACAATATCATAAATTATTAGACGGATCCTCAAAACCTTAGTCTTTTTCCATTCATTTTATCATTCTAGTTTGATTCATTTTATCAATCTTCATTTGATTGCACGTTTCTTTTCGTAATTTTATTTCATTGTCTGAATTTATTTTATTTATCACAAAAGTCAATCCCTGTGGATTCGATCCTGTAAGATACTACAACACCTGTATACTTGCAGGTAAAACTGTACTAGATTTTTGATTCATTAATTTGAGTCAAAGTTTAGTCGCAACAAGTTTTTGGCGCCGTTGCCGGGGATTGCAACGTGTGATAATTGTTCTTTTTTAGAAAAGAAAAAAAAAATTTGTAATCTTTTGCTAATTGTTTTTCATATCCTTTTTGCAGGTACGATTTGTTTTCCAGAATAGAGAGCATGTAACATTGCTTCCATCTTCATACCATTTGGTAATCTCATTCAAAAAAAAATATATATATAAATAAATAGATAAAAATAAAATAAAAATTTACTTTCTTGCTTGTTTTGCATTTTGTTTATTTTTAATATTTGAATGTGCTTGATCCTCTATGATGAATGATCTCGTGGCAACGTGACCAAACGGGTAGATTGAGAAGAGAGGAAATTATTTTAAAAGAATTGATTAATACTTTGTGAGGTGATTCTGAAAATTCTCATACCATGGCTGACAATCGTAGTGTTCATGACGAACTAGAAAATGAAGAGGCACAAAATAATCCGCAAATGAGAACTTTGCGTGAATATTTGCAGCCTACAAGGACAAGTACTCCATCTTGTATGATTTTTCCTACGAATATGGGAAATTTTGATTTAAAACCGGGAGTAATCCAATTACTTCCCAAGTTTCATGGCTTGGATTCAGAAAGTCCTTATTTGCATCTAAAAGAATTTGAAGAAGTTTGTGCAACTTTACAAAACCAAACTATCAATGATGATGTTGTTAGATTAAAGTTGTTTCCATTCTCTTTGAAAGAAAAAGCTAAGAATTGGTTGAACTCCTTGAGACCAAGATCTATTGGCACATGGCAAGAAATGCAAAGGGAATTTCTGAAAAAGTTTTTTCCTACTCATAGGACCAACACTCTTCGCAGAAATATTATGAATTTTTCTCAAAAGAAAAATGAAACATTTTTTCAGTGTTGGGAACGTTTTAAAGAATTGTTGCTAACTTGCCCACATCATGGCTATGAAACTTGGCGCACCATTAGTTTCTTCTATGAAGGTTTAACATCTCAAATGCGTCAGTTTGTAGAAATGATGTGTAATGGTGATTTTCTAAATAAAGATCCTGATGACGCTTGAGACTATTTGGACCAGGTAGCTGAAAATGCCCAATCTTGGGATAACACAGATCGTTCTGATCGGTCAAATAAGCCCAAACTCAGTGCCATGTCTCAAGAAGGTATGTATGTTCTTAAAGGAAATGATGATGTGAATGCTAGGATAGCAAGTCTGACAAGAAAAGTCGAAGCCATGGAACTTAGGAAGGTAAATCCGGTTAAGGCCAGTGAAAAAGAAGAAGAAAATTGTGGTATTTGTGAGATTAGTGGACACCTAACTCAGGATTGTCCAACAATCCCCGCTTTTAAAGAGGTGTTGCACAAACAAGCAAATGTCATGAATTCTTATAGAAGACCATTTTCTTCCCCATATTCAGAAACATATAATCCTGGATGGAGAAATCACCCCAACTTTAGTTGGAGGAATGAATCCAATCAAAATCAAAATCCTCAAGGGCCATCTTCTTCTAGTCCTTATGTGCCTCCACATAAGAAAGCCCTTGAGGAAACATTACAGGCTTTTATGCAGGGACAAGCAAATATCAACACTCAGACAATGCAGGCCATTACTGAGATGAGAAGTTTTATCAGTGACTTGACCTCTGCATTACATGCTCAAGAAAAGGGTAAGTTTCCTGCTCAACCTCAGCCAAATCCAAAAGGTAAATTTGAGGTAAGAAATTCAAATCCCTCTAATTCAAAATTTGAACATGCCAAGTCCATCACCACTCTACGCAGTGGAAAAATAATTGATAAGAGTATTTCAACAACGAAAGTTGATGAGACCAACAACTCTTTAAATTCCAAGAGTGATGGTGAACTTGAGAAGGTTGAATTAGATGTGCCTGTGAAAGCCCCAATACCTGCACCATTTCCCCAAAGATTCCAACATTCTCACAAATTGGTTCAAAATGCTGATATTCTTGAAATTTTTAAACAAGTAAAAATCAACATTCCTTTGTTGGATGCAATCAAACAGATTCCTTCGTATGCTAAGTTTTTGAAAGATTTATGCACAGTGAAGCGTACGATGAAGGTGCAGAAGAAGGCTTTTCTCACTGAGCAGGTAAGCGCCATCCTCCAGAACAATTCTCCACCAAAGCACAAAGACCCGGGTTGTCCAACAATTTCCTGCGTGATTGGAAATTTTAAAATTGAAAAAGCTTTACTTGACCTCGGAGCTAGTGTTAACCTCCTACCTTACTCGGTATATGAGCAGTTGGGTCTTGGTGAACTTAAACCCACCAAGGTAACACTCCAACTTGCTGACCGTTCAATTAAAATACCGAGAGGCATAGTTGAGGATGTGCTAGTTCAAGTAGGAAAATTTTATTTTCCAGTGGATTTCATTGTTTTGGACACGGAACCTGTTTTTGATGTTTGCACTCAAATTCCTATAATTTTGGGAAGGCCATTTCTTGCGACCTCAAATGCTTTAATAAATTGTAGGAGTGGTATGATGGTAATTTCTTTTGGCAACATGACTTTGGAGTTGAATATTTTCAATATTTGCAAACAACCTGGTGATGATGATGATGTGCTGGAAGTGAATCTGATCCAAACTCTTGTTCAAAATAAATTTGATTTGTCAAGTTTTTCTGACCCTCTTGAGGCCTGTTTGGTTCATGGTGAAAATTTTGATGATGATTCTGTGCTTGCATCTATGAATTTTTTGCTAGAATCTACTCCTATAATGGACACTGATAAATGGAGAACACGTTTTGAGGAATTACCACCTCATGATGTCGTGTCTCTCCCTTCAAGTGTGCAAACACCAAAACTCGACTTGAAACCTCTACCTGCTGATCTCAAATATGCATTTTTAGGCCAAGCAGAGACATTACCAGTGGTCATTTCATCAAGACTGGATGAAATTCAGGAGAAAAAATTAATTGGCGTTCTCATTGAACACAAAGAGGCAATAGGATGGACCATAGCTGATATCAAAGGTATCAGTCCTTTGATTTGTACCCACAGGATTTATCTAGAGGACAATTCTAAACCCTCTAGAGAAATGCAGCGTAGACTGAACCCCAACATGAAAGAAGTTGTCAAAGCAGAGGTGTTAAAACTTCTGGATGTAGGGATCATTTACCCTATTTCTGACAGCAAATGGGTTAGTCCCACGTAGGTGGTACCCAAGAAATTTGGTGTGACTGTAGTTAAGAATGCTAACAATGAATTGATCCCAACTAGAGTTACTACTGGTTGGCATATGTGCATTGACTACAGAAAACTGAATTCTGTCACCAGAAAGGATCATTTTCCCCTACCATTCATGGATCAAATCATTGAACGTGTAGCGGGCCATAAGTTCTATTGCTTCCTAGATGGTTATTCTGGATATAACCAAATTGAGATTGCTCCTGAAGATCAAGAAAAGACCACTTTTACATGTCCATTTGGTACCTTTGCATATCGAAGGATGCCATTTGGACTTTGTAATGCTCCAGCTACATTTCAACGATGCATGATGAGCATATTCAGTGACATGGTAGAGCGTTTCGTTGAAATATTCATGGATGATTTTTCTATTTTTGGTGATTCATTTGATGAATGTTTGACTCATTTGGAAAAAGTGCTGATTAGATGCAAAGAAAAGAATTTGATTTTAAACTGGGAGAAGTGTCATTTTATGGTCACTCAAGGGATTGTTCTTGGTCACATTGTTTCTTCTCAAGGTTTTGAAGTGGACAAGGCCAAAATTGAATTAATTTCTAAATTGCCCATCCCAAAGAACATCAGGGATATCAGATCTTTTCTAGGTCATGCAGGTTTTTACAGGAGGTTCATTAAAGGCTTCAGCACAATTTCTAGACCTTTGTGCAATTTATTGTCAAAGGAAAATTCTTTTTTGTGGACTGATGATTGTGAGTTAGCTTTTACAAAGCTAAAAGGTATGTTGATTTCAGCCCCAATTATGCAATCACCTGATTGGAATTTACCATTTGAGATTATATGTGATGCTAGTGATTATGCTGTTGGAGCTGTGTTGGGCCAACGTAGGGACAAAAAGCCTTGTGTTTTTTATTATGCAAGTAGAACTTTAAACAGTGCTCAAATGAATTATTCAACAACTGAAAAAGAGCTACTTGCAGTAATTTTTGCACTTGACAAATTTCGCTCTTATTTGATTGGATCTCAAATTGTCATCTTTACTGATCATGCTGCGTTAAAGTACCTTTTAGCGAAAAAATATGCAAAGCCCAGGTTACTTAGATGGATCCTTTTGTTGCAAGAATTTGATTTGATAATCAAAGATAAAAAAGGAGTTGAGAATGTCGTTGCTGATCATCTGTCTAGACTTGTCCTTTCAGATTCCATAGAGACAGTTCCTATGAAAGACACATTTCCAGATGAGCAACTCTTTGGTATATCTCAAGTGCTATGGTACGCTGACATTGCTAATTTTATTGCTACAGGTGAAATTCCTCACATTTGGACTCAACAAGATAAGAGGAAATTTTTTGTGGAGGTAAGAAAATTCTTTTGGGATGATCCATATCTGTTTAAATATTGCCCAGATCAGATAATTAGACGATGTGTTCCCAATAACGAATTTCAAAGTGTGATATCTTTTTGTCACTCTGGGGCATGTGGTGGCCACTTTTCTGGAAAGAAAACTGCTTTTAAAATTTTGCAATGTGGCTTCTATTGGCCTACCATTTTCAAAGACACCCATGAATTTTGTAAAACTTGTGAGCGCTGTCAAAAATTGGGAGGGATTACCCGCCAGAATATGATGCCATTAAATCCAATCTTGGTTGTTGAAATATTTGATTGTTGGGGCATTGATTTCATGGGACCCTTCCCAGTTTCTTTTGGCAATCTCTACATTTTGGTAGCTGTGGATTATGTGTCCAAATGGATTGAGGCTATTCCATGCAAAAACAATGACCACAAAGTGGTACTGAAATTTCTGAAAGAAAATATTTTATCAAGGTTTGGAACACCTCGAGCCATTATCAGTGATGGGGGCAAAAATTTTTGTAATAAGACTTTCGAGGCCTTAATGCGAAAATATGGTATTATCCATAAGGTTGCTACCCCTTATCATCCACAGACAAGTGGGCAAGTTGAGGTATCTAATCGGGAGATCAAAAAAATTTTGGAAAAGACGGTTAACCCAAGCCGCAAAGATTGGTCTTTACGACTAACCGACGCATTTTGGGCATACCGTACTGCTTTTAAAACCCCGATTGGTATGTCCCCATATCGACTCATTTTTGGAAAGGCATGTCACTTACCTGTGGAATTGGAACACAAAGCTTATTGGGCAATCAAGAAATTTAATTTTGATTTGGATAAAGCTTGCTCTCTTCGTAAGTTTCAGCTTAATGAGTCAGAGGAAATCAGGAATGAAGCTTATGAAAATTCTCGTATTGCCAAAGAGAGAATGAAAATTTTTCATGACAAAAATATTTTTCGAAAATCTTTTGAGCCTTCACAAAAAGTTTTGTTGTATAATTCAAGGCTCCATTTGTTTCCTGGCAAACTTCGATCACGATGGATTGGTCCCTTTGTTGTAAAAACTGTTTATCCTTTTGGGGCCATTGAGATAGAAAATCCAGAGAATGGTAATGTTTTTAAGGTTAATGGACAAAGGTTGAAACCATTTTTGGATGATTTTACTCCAGAGGTTGAGTCCACTACTCTGGAGGATCCTGCGTATCAGAATTAATTTCTGATTCCTCATTGTATATACCGTATGTGTTTGTTTTGTTTTTCCTTCTTTTGTTTTCTTTTGTGTTTTTAACTTTGACAGAAATCTACTCCTTGTGTGCACTCGAGTATCTCAGGTGAATTCTTTCCTCTCTGTTTAATCATTTTCGTCTCAATATATGTTCTGCAGTGTTTATCTTGCTTCAATTCATGCCTGTATAGCATACATCATCAAACATTCAATTAGTGAACATTGAGGACAATGTCACATTTAGTTGGGGGGAGGGTTTTCTGTTGAAAATTTAGTAGTACCTAATAATAATAATAAAAAAAAATAAAAAATTGTGAGGTGCATTGAAACATAAATGATTAACACACTTCTGGCATGTTTGTTAAATTTGAGTATCTTGGTGGAGTAGTTGAGCGGAATTATTTTGTGAAGATTTATTTTCAACCTTAAGCATAGAACATGACTTATGATGCATCATATTTTGTTGAGGAGTGACTTGAAACACCGGGATGCGATATTTACAAAAATAAGAATTAGTTTGATTTGTATAGAATGAAGGGCAAGTTTTGAAAGAACATTTTGCACATGCTTACACTTGTAGTGTTTCTCATTAATGTTCGTTGATTTAAAACAGGAGAAGTAAACTGCAGGACTACCGAGCCATACTAAAAAAAAAAAAAAAAAAAAAAAAAAAAAAAAAGAAAAAAGAGAGAGAGAGAAAGAAAGAAAGAAAAAAAATCATGTAATTTTTCCTGAATAAAGGGCTAGAAATAGTTATCCAAAACTTTGGGGGTTGAATGTTCAACCTTTAAACAGAGTTGGCGTGAAAACTGCTAGTCCCTTAGGCTTTGAGGTAGTTAGAATCAATAATGATTAATCTTAAGGTTGAAAAATCCTATGATAAATCATGTTTATTAGTGAGGAACATACAGAGATTTAGCCACACACACATATCCGAGTTCTGAGACATTTGCCCTAATTCTATGTGAACAATTGTTGAGACTTTCCTTGTGGATACAACTCCTGGTGTTGAGTAGTCACGAATTGATTTTTTGTGAGAATTCAGAATTATGTTTAATTGTTTTTGTTTGAATTTCGAGCTTTATGCAATATTCATCTCAATTAATTTTCACTATTTTGCTCAAGGATTAGCAAAAAGCTAGTTGGGGGGTGTGATTGAGCTGAAATATTGCATGTTTTAGCTATTTAAAACCAATGTATTTTAAATTCTTCGTGACACTATTATTGGTTTTAGATGGAAAAATAGTTAATAAGCATAAATACGAATTGTAATTTTTAATTGATTGATATCATGTTTATGGTTAATTTTATAACTATAATTGGACAATATTTCATCACATATATAGTTTATTTTTATAATCTATTTTTCTTTTAATTTACTTTTGAGTGTTATTTTTCTTCTTCTTATTTTCAGCTTAAATAAAATTCAGATGGAATTAGGTTGGAACTTGTGACCAAAAGTGCAAATTAATTGAAAGGAACGAAGAGAAGAAATGAAGAAGTGTACTTGGGCAGCTAAAAATAAAGACGAAGACTTTCTTACTTGGTTGTTTAAAGATGTATGAAGAAAGCAATTTTCGGTGGATAAATACATACAATGTAAAAGTCAAGAACAAGTTTGGCAAAAGAAGAAGTGAAGGACAGAAGGGAATGGAGCTGGACGTATACGGAAAGAATGATGGTTGGTGCAGCTAATTGATTGTTTGGCTTTTTACATTGATAGAGGAGAGGAAATCGGCGCTTGATTGAATTGGAGAGAGGGAGAGAAGAGATAGGAAAGGGTGAGAAAAAGTGAGTAGAGAGGGAGAATAATGAGTGAGTTGGTCATGGGAATTATGTTAGCTGAGATAGGAATTTACGTGGGCCCTCATTAAAGAAAAGAAGGTGAGATGAGAGAAAGGAATTGGCTGGAATAATTTGATTGGCTTCTTGGTTGATGGTAGAAGGAAGGAATCGGTAGGTGAGGATTTGAGGTGCAGCCGAGAGATGCTTGAAGGAGTGAAAAAAGGCAATTTCCAGAAAATAAACGTGGGAGACACTGGTAGAAAGAAGGGATAGTCTATGCTTGAGTTTTCTGACTTTATGCTGGACGGTAGAGATAAAGAGGTTGCTGCTTTTGAAGTGAGTAGAGGTTGGTGTGTGAAGAAAGTGAGGTGCCGTGATTAAAGGGGAGTGAAGAGTGGAAATTCGGTGGTGATTGATGGAATAAATTATTGTGATTGGAGGAGTGGACGACTAGCTGCAGCTATATATATATATATGATGCTGGACGTGTAGTGAGGAGGAGCAATTGGTTGGAGAAGTGTAGAGTAGAGAGGGAGAAAAGAGATAAAAGCAATCGGTGCATGATTAGATAGAGCAGGTTACGTATAGAAGGAAATTGGGAGAAAAGAGATAAAAGGTTGTGTCGGTTAGTGGGAGAGAAAAGGAATTTTCTGGAGTGAAAAATAAACAATCAGAGTTGTGAAAAAGAAAGGAAGGGAGTCGGTTTCTTAGTGAGGAGCAATCGATGTGGGGTTGGGATGTTGTGTTGAACGTGTAAGTCGGTTGCTTTTATTAGTTAATTATCCTATAAAACAATATATCTTATGAAGGAAACTCTGCTGTATTGGATGTCATAACATTACATATATATAAGCTATTTACATTGTAGCTGTCAGGATAAATATGGAAACTTGTCTAGCCTAAGATCATGCACTGAATATACATAAGTAGAGCATGATTACAGGGATGCTAGAAAATCAATTGTAGCCGTTGTCACAGCAATGGTTAAGGCCGAGAGGTGCGTTGCACGCAGTCATGAGATATATCCTTATTATCCTAGAAGAAGAGATACGGATTGAGAGAAGGAGGCAATCGGTTAGAAGAGAGAGGAAAGGGTGAAAGGGATAGGTGGGGAGTTGAGAGAGGGAGAGACGTGTGGGTCATGAGCAGAGAGGGAGAAGAGATACGGATTGAGAGAGTTGAGGGGAGACGGCTGGAAATATTTCTTTCTTGGAGATGTGTAGGCCGGCTGGAGTAATCTAATTGGATAGGATTTATTTTGGTGGAGAAAGGAACATGATGAGATTGATGCTTGAGTTTAACATGGAGTTGAAGTGGTTGGAGTTTTATTTTTTGCTTCTTCATGTTTTTCGTTTGGCATATGGTGGGGCTGCAGCTTCTTCTTGATGAATACCTTTTAATTTCAATTTCTGTTCTATTGTGAAATTTATTCCTCTGTATCAATTGGATTTCAGATTTTGTTGTTTTTAAGTTATTGCTTAGTATTTCTTGTGTTAGTTATTTAATGGAGAATACTTATGTGATTACTATAGTATTTGCAATGAATATGTTTGGCTAAATTTTCATACTAAGGTTAGAGGTGAAGTTTAATGATTTACATATTGTTTCCGAATCCACGTAAAATCTATTTTGCGAGCTTGATTGATTGAAAGATTTTATTTGGATAATTTGATTATCTATAAACTCGTCTTGATTCATTGTGATTTTCGAATACAGTGAATGCTTGAGGAATCCCTGTGGTATTCAAATAGATTTATAAATGTTTTATAAATTATTAGATGGATCCTCGAAACCTTAGTCTTTTTCCATTCATTTTATTATTCTAGTTTGATTCATTTTATCAATCTTCATTTGATTGCATGTTTCTTTTCATAATTTTATTTCATTGTCTGAATTTATTTTATTTATCACAAAAGTCAATCCCTGTGGATTCGATCCTGTAAGATACTACAACACCTGTATACTTGCAGGTAAAACTGTGATGACCCGTTTTTGAGTGTATTTTCGCTGAAATAATTGTTTTTATTTTAATTAATATATTAGCTATTTATTTTAATTTATTTGCGTTTTTAAAGTTGGTTTTTAATTTAATTTATTTTATTTGATGTTGTGTTTTATTTAGTTGTTTTGCGGTTTTTTAATCTTTTTGGCGGGTTAGTTTTGCTTTCCGGAATGAGGTTTGGACCTCATCTTTTCCCTACATCTTTTTCCTTTTTCCTCTCTTTTTTCTTTTTCTTTTTCCTTTTTTTTTTCTTTTTTTCTTCTTTCTTTTTTCTTCTTCTTTCTTTTTTTTCTTTTCTTTTCTTTTTTTTCCCTCCCTTTCTCTCTCCCCGACCGGCTCCCCCTCCCCCCCCGTGCTCTCTCTCTCTTCCCTCCCTCTCCCGCGTCGTCTCTCTCTCTCCTCCGGCCTAGCGCCGTCCGGCCACCTCCCGACCTCCCACCGGTCCCATTTTCTCCCCCTCCCTCCGGTGCACCTCCCCACCGAAAACCACCCCCAACCGGCCGGCCATTTGGCCGGAAAAAGCTTCCAAAGGGCGCACGGATTTCACTCCGATCCGCCGCCGTCGCTCCACCTCCGGCCACCATTTCTTCACCACTTCATCACCGACCTCTTGCCGTCCTAACCCACCCATTTCCGGCCTCCATCGACCACCGGAGCAGCTCCCACGAGCTTGTTTTCCAATTTGCCATTTTCGACCATTTCCGGCCATTCCGCCGCCACCCACGGCCGTCCGTCACTTCCTATAGCTTCACAACCACCTCTAGACCATACCCTATCAATCTCGTGTCCTAGTTTGTCCCCGTTCAAAAGTGGGTTTTTCGGACCCACGGCCACAGTGAATTTTCACTGTGACGTTGCTGTTTTTCCGCCGTTTGCAACGCCGTGAGCTTTCTAAAAATACCGTATAGCGCTGTAAGTATTTTCCAAACCCTATTTTCAGATTTTAATATATATTGCTCATTCAATTGATTTATTTATTTAATTATTTATTTAATTGTTTGTTGTTGGTTGTTGATTCCGGACTGAGTCCGAGGAGTTTCGGGGGTCGGATGGATTGAGGACGGAGTGTTTGTTTGGTTGGTTGTTATTGGTTGTTTCGATTGGGCCGTGTGGTGTGCGTTGCATTTTATTTGTGTGCGTTGCATATCGCGTGCATGTGCATCATGTTTATCGGCGTTTTGGCGTTTGGGTGCGTGTGTCTCACGAGCCCAAGCCGTGATGGGTTATTATCACGGTGGAGCTCCTCTGGTCACTCGGGAGCGGTCAATACTGAGTGACATCCCCTGAGTAGTCGTCTGGGCGCTGACGATGCTCGGTACTAGAGGATGGCCCGGCCCGGTACGTGCATGGCACGAGTCTGGGCATCGCTCGTTTAGGTGTCGCACGCGTAGCCGTTCTCTACGGTGTGGCACTGAGCCAGGGTGTGCGGATGATCCCTAGGGGAGATCATGGTGCATACGGAGCGGGTTGTGGTATGGTTTTTCGGTTATGATCCATTTTCTGGGAAAATGGTGGTTTGGGCCATTATCGGGGATAATGGCGAGGTTTGGCTTTATGGAGGTTGGTGGGCCTTATGGGTTTTGGCGTGCGTGGTAAAATATATGTGTTGCGGGGTGTGTGTTTGTTTGATCTTGCTTTCTTGTTGTTTGGGTTATATGTATTTTCATCTGGTAGTGTTTGGGTCATACTTACCTGCGGAACCTTTCTTGGTTCCGTAGCTTTTGGTGCAGAGTTCGAGGAAGAGGAGGAGGAGGCTGAGCCCGAGGATGCGGCTCCGCCGGGTTGCTGATGCTGTACTTTATCTGTATTGGTGTTTTTGTAATATTTTATTTAAGTATGTTTTAAACAGTTTGTATTACATTAAGAAAAAAAAAATTCTGGTACTTAATTATTGACTTGCTTTCCGCTGCATTTGTCTTGTGCACTTTGTCGCTCTTGCACACACTTGGCACACGTCGTTAGGATGGTGGTCCGGGTTGTCACCATCCGGACGTCTCGATTTCCCCGTGTTTGGGCGTGGGGATTTGGGGGCGTCACAAAAACTGCACTAGATTTTTGATTCATTAATTTGAGTCAAAGTTTAGTCGCAACACAACACACCTAACTCTCCTACATCCCCCACTTAACTTTCTTTTCTGCTCTCTCTCTCCACGTCTTCCCTCTCCCTCTCTTTTCTCTTTTCATCCAACAATATATTTATATATTAAGTTGGCACCAAACTTCCCCCAACCACAATTCACAGCTGACTTCTCTTATTGAATATGGCACTCTACTTCAAGCACGGCACTTCTCTTATCTTCATCCTTTTCAATTTCTGCCGTCCAGCCACACACACACACATATATATATATATATCTTTAGATGGCTGCCTCAAGTTGGTGCTGCCCTTCCTCCAAGTCAAGTTAAATAGCCGAATTCTATCTTCAATTCACACTTGGTTGAAAACTCAAGCATGTCTTCATACTTCGAACGGCTTCTCTTCCAATCCATCACATGTTCCTTAATTTAGCTGCACCAACTGATGAAAGTTAAGCCAAACAAGCAGCTGCCCAATTACGTCCTTCCTTCTCTTCATCAATCAATATGCACTTTTAGTCGAAAGTTCCAACCAGATTCCATTTGAATTTTATTTAAGCTGAAAATAAGAAGAAGAAAAATAACACTCAAAAATAAATTAAAAGAAAAATATATTATCAAAAATAGACTATATATGTGAGGAAATATTGTCCAATTAAATCATAATTATAAAATTAAGCATAAACATAATATTAATCAATTAAAAATCACAACTCATATTTATGCTTATTAACTATTTTTTCATCTAAAACCAATAATAGTGTTATGAAGAATTTAAAATATATTGGTTTTAAATAGCTAAAACATGCAATATTTCAGCTCAATCACTTATCAATCCCAAGTCCTAGTTTGTCCCCGTTTGAAAGTGGGTATTTTACAACCCACAACCACAGTGTATTTTACACTGTTACATTGCTTTTTCTCCTCCGTTTGCAGCTCCTTGATCCTTCAAAAATTATCATATAGTGCTGTAAGTATTTTCCAAACTCTACTTTAGATTTAAATATATTATTGCTTTTTCAATAAATTCATTGACTGGTTGGTTAATTCTGAACTGAGTCCGAGGAGTCAGGGGTCGGATGGATTGAGGACGGAGTTGTTTGTTATTGTTGTTTTTGTTATTTGTTGGATGGATTGGGTCTTGAGGTGTTCATTGCATGGTGCATTCATGTGCATGTATTAAATTGAGAAAAATTGGTTTTATTTGTGTAAATGGATTTTTTGGGTGCGTGTGTATCACTACCCAAGCCGAGATGGGGTATTATCTCGGTGGAGCTCCTCTGATCACTCGAGAGTGTAATATACTGAGTGACGTCCCCTGGGTTGTTGCTGGGCGACAACGGGAGCAGGCAATATGGTAATGCTCTCGTACCGACTCCGTGGCCCTTAGCTGGCGAGGGCTAGAGGATGCTTGGCTACGTACGCGTGGGGCGCGGAACTGGGCATTGCTCGTTACGAAGTCGCATGCATGGTCGTTACCCGTGGTGTGACGATAGGAGCCAGGGTGTGCGGATGACCCCTAGGGGAGGTCATGGTGCATTCGGATTAATTGGATATTGAATTGAGTTGGATTTGGGCCAAATGAAACTTTTGGCGTGAGTTAGAAGGTAATATGTTTTCGGGGCCAAATGGGATTTTTGGCGTGCGTGGGAAAAATGTGGAGTTATAGAATATGTGCATTTGGCATTCTTTCATACATATTGTTGAGTTTAATATGTTTTTATCTTATGGCATTTGGATCTTTACTTACCTGCGGCACCATTTTGGTACCTTAGACTTTGATGCAGATGTGAAGGAAGAGGAGGAGGCTGAGCCCGAGGAGGCGGCTCCGCCGGAGTTTTGACTTGAAGTCTTTGATGTTTAAAGATTATCTCTATCAGCTTTTATGGCTTGTAATGTGGTTCGAAACAATATTTGAGGCTTGTGATATTTTATTATGTGTACTTTAAATGGGTTTGTATTAAACAAAAAATTCTGGTACTTAGTTATAAGACTTTTATTATCCGCTGCATGTTTTTGTTGTACACTTATTGCATGTACACACACTTGGCACTTGGCGATAGGATGGTGACCCGTGTTGTCATCATCCCGACGCTTCGATTTCCACGTGTCTGTACGTGAGAATCGGGGGCGTCACAAAATTTATTTTAATTGTAGGGCAAGTTTTAAGTTCCTGATGACAAATTGGATGTATTCAAAAAATAGATACTAAAGGACTTGGGGAAGAAATGGAAAGACTATAAGCATGAATTGAAGAAAAAGCTACTTAATGGAAAAGACACCTCTGCAGCACAAGTTGTGGTAAGGGTAAGTCTCAATATGGTGGATTTAGAGCAACTAGCAGAGTTGGCCAATCTTTGGTTTGATCCAGAATATATGGTAACAAGGCGTGTATTTCTATTATAGATTTATAAAGTCAACCAACTAGTTATTTTAATTATAATTCTCATAATATTTTACATGTTGTAGTCCAAATGTAATAAAAACAATGAGTGTCGTAAGAAGCAGGTGATTGTTCATAGCGGAGGACCAAAAAGTTTAGCAAGATATGCCCATGATGTGGTATTTATTTAATTAATATTTATTTATTGTTGAATATTTTTTAGTTCTTTGTTTTCGATATATGTGTTTAATCTAAAATATTGGACGTAGAAAAAATCAACAAGGGCAACGCCAAGTCGAGCCCAGTTGTTTGTCAAGACCCATAAGAAAAAGGATGGCACACACTATGATGATGACACGAGGAAGAAAGTGGTATGTTTATTTTCAAATTTATAACTTTTTTAATTTTAAAGGATTTATAAATGAAGAATAATGTGTATTTTTTATCATCTATTACAGGTTGACATGGAGGAACGTTTAACACAGGACACAAATTCTATGGACATGGGGTCTAGAGGAACCATTACTTGGGCATCAGATGATGTTTATTCAAAAGTCAAGGGCTCAGAACAGCTTGGACATGTGTGTAGTTTGGGTTTTGGGCCAACCCCTACAAGGCAAACTTGCCAACATTCACTACCGACTTCAAACTGAGGAGATGGTATATCAGAGGAAGAGTTTGAGAAAATGCGGAACGGATTAGGTGAATTACGGAACTTAGTAAACACATTTGTGCATGCACAAGTGAGCACCCCACATATGTTTAGTTGATATAAATCAACCTTATATTGAAATTTTTGGACCCTCATTTGAATTTATATTCAGGCTTCAAGACAAAATCGAAAAGAGAATGAAGAGGAAGAGAAAGATGAAGAAGAGGAAAATGCTGAAGAGGAAGAAGATCAAGAGGAAGAGAATGAAGAGGATGATGATTGAGGGTCGGGATTATAAGTGAGACTATAATTGAGACTATATTTATGGTATTTGCAATATATCGACATTTGCTTTGTTTTGGTGGTATTTACAACTTTCCTTAATTGAAACTATATTTATGGTTATGCCATATATCCACGTTTGCTATGTTTTGCTAAGTTGGAATTAGGATAGATTATGAAATTAAAGGAGAAGTGCTGGATTATGCATTATTTTTACTACTCTTTTTGGAAGTTGTGAATCTTAGTATGATGTTTAACATATCTTGTCATAAAGTTCGCAAGCACCACACACATTTTTTTTAAAAAGAATAAATATGAGATCCATATTAAAAGATTAAATTTTAAATAATATACTCTATTTTTTCCAAAAGGAATATTGTACGACACTGGCACAATTTTTGGGTGTATGTTTGTATCATTTAAATAAGTTAATTTATTTTATTTTATTTATTTTACTACAATAAATTTATAATAGTTTTACCGGCTTTTCATTGATCAAATTTTGACATTTTATAAGCGCCGTCACTGTATATAATTATTTCCGGCATAACAATATAAACGCCAGCATAAATTAATCAATGGCCAGCATTTGTTTAAACGATATAAACGTTGAAAAACTCAATACTTTATCGGCATAAACTCTATCAATTGTCGGCATTTTGTGAAACGCCACTGATGTTATATGTTATTACCGGCAGTATATTAGAAACGCCGACAAACACGGTTAATATAACGTCGTATAATTAATAAATTATTGGTGTTTGTTTAAACGCCAAAAAAAATATATATTGTTATCGGTGTAACAATATAAATTCTGGGAAACTACTAATTTCCCAGTGTCATTACTATATTGGCGGCGTTGTTATATACGCTGCCAACGCCATATATTATTACCAACATAAAAATTTAAACACCAGGAATCTCAATAATTTATTGGCAGAAAAATTAAGCGCCGGTAAATTTATATATCTACCGGCGCATAAACACATGCTGCGCTTATAAACACTGCCAATTTAGCCTTTTTTGTAGTGTTAAGGTTGTAACATGGTTTGAGTTCGGGGCTATATGAAAAAAAAAAGGATGAAAATGATTCAAAAGACTTCCAAGTACATACAAAAGGAATTTTATTAAAATATCTCAGTAGACCACACTTTTCATTTGATGTACTTTCCAACTTTTCAAATCGTCAAATAATAATGCTTTTCCTTTTTCTTCCTCTGCTCTCACTTTTTTTTTCAACAAATTGATGGACAAACACATGCTACTTTGGTATTCTTGCCAGTGCTATCTAACCTTGATATTTTTTTATTTTTTTTTTACGTTTGAAGCTCACTCAATTGAACACTTTGTAACTTGTACTCTTCTCTTTTTTTCTTCTTTTTTTTTTTAATTGAAAATGATAAAACAAAAGAAAGAAAATACAAATTTCACACCTAGTATACACTTGGAAGTAAAAATGGTAGAAAAATTAGTTTATAGGTTATACTTTAATGTGGAGAGGCATGGATGATATGGGCATATGAAAAGAAAAAGCTACATGTGTTTATTGGCTCAAAGTTGGCTACTAGGGGTTTATGATGGAAAGGGTTAGGTTAAAAGGCTCAAACGTTGATCCTAATTTGACTTTTGTCATATCCCAAGTATATCCACCATCTTACTGCAAACCATATAATGATATTCTCAAAAGAAGTGCCCAATTCAACAGATCAATAGACGCTTATCACAATTTACTACATTTGTAGGCTCTCAATCCTCTCAAAACTCACATGAATACTTAAACAAAAGAGTTCTCTAGCTACATGTATCAAACTACCATCTTACCTCAAAGCTTGGATGAGTGCATTAGGGATTCTGTGAATACTTTAGTAAAAAATGATTATGGTGGGTTTGGTGAATTCACAAAGATGACTATGAATGAGAATGAGTACACATGTGAAAAGGATGCACTTGTGATGCAAAAAATTGACAAATAAAAATATGCCACAGAGTTCCAACAAGCATTTTAAATACTAAATTTGCACCACCACCACCCCAACTTAAATGAAACATTGTCTTCAATATTTAAGAATCAAAATTTAATAGGGAGTAACTAAAAAGGATAGAATACACCTGATGAGTGACATGGGTAGTTTGCTAACCATCACAAATGGTAACCTGAAATGACAAAATGAAACTAACCTACAAACGGAAACAAATAAAACAACAACAAAGAAAAAGAAAAAGAAAGAAAATAAGAGGAAAAAAAAAAAAAAAGAAACTTACCTTTGTAGTGTTGTCATGGTTGATAGACCGGATCCAGAAGTGGAATGTCTTCCACTTCCAAAACTTGCCTATCAATTAATACTTTAAGGAGTTGACCATTTACTTTAAAGATCTGACCCTCCTTAGAACATCTATTTCTACCGCCTCGTTTTCAAAAATATTTTTCACTACAAAGGGGCCAGTCCACCTAAACCGAAGTTTTCCTTACTGTTGTCATACTTACAAGAATCTATTTTCCACATTTTTTAGGCAACTCCTCAAATTTCTATTGCCAAGCCTGTATGCCATATTCCTGAGTTTCATAAAAAAAAAAGGTACAAATATTAACAACATCAGATGAATCACTAATAGTATCAAACTCAGAATTCACAAGGAAATATTCAAGGGGATCAAAATCATGAGTTGTGTGAACTCCCTTGTCTATGAGTGCATCAATCATGTACGTTTGGTGGCACACATCATCTATTGGCTATTTCTCAATATGGAAAATGTTAACCTCCATGGTCATATTTCCAAAAGATAGTTTCATCAACCCATTCCTGCAATTTATAAGTGCATTAGCCATAGCAATGAAAGGTATACCTAATATGAGAGGAACCTTAGAGTTAAACTCAACAACTGACTGAGTGTACAAAATTAAGAAATCAACACGATAATAAAACTTGTCAATTTGGATCAAAACACTCTCAACTATCCCTCTCGATTTCTTAATTGAACAATTAGCCAACTGAAGCACAACAGAAGTAGGCTTAATTTCACCCAAACCAAGCTGCAAATAATTGAAATAAGACATCAAATTAACACTAGCTCCTAAATCTAGCAATGCTTGCCCAAACTCATGATTTCCAATACTGCATGCAATCATTGGACAACTAGGATCCTTGTACTTAGGAGGAATTCACTGCACAATTAAAGCACTAACTTGCTCTGTCAGAAATGTTGTCTTCTTAACATGCTGCTTCCTCTTAACTGTACATAAATCTTTAAGAACTTTTGCACAAGTGGGAACTTGTTTAATGACATGCAAAATATGAAGGTTAATCTTTACCTGCCTGAGGTTCTCCAAGATTTCATTACTAGAATCTAAAGTTTGCATACCAGATTTTAAAGCTCGAGGAAATGGTACCTTGACTGGGCTCTTGATTACCTCTGCTTCCTTGGGGAACTCAGCACTATCATTGCTTTGTTCCTCTTCAACATCCTCTACCTTATCAGTTGTTGGGATGTGTAAGGACTTACCACTTCTTGTCACAATGGCATTGACCTCTTTCAAATTTCCTTGCACCATATGTTGACCTTGGGGTGTGGATTGAGGTTGTGAAGGGAACTTGCCATGCTCATTCAAACTCAAGTAGCTCATCATCTTGAATACATGGCTCTTTAACTCTTTGTTTTCTTCAACAACATGCATAATCAAATATTCAAACTTTTGATTTGTTTTACCCTGTGCCTCAATAAAAGCATGTAAAGTATCTTCTAAGGAGTTCCTAGAAGAAAAAGATGCATGATATGGTGCAAGATATGATCTAGTGGGTTGTGCAAGCGGCTGGTTTTCAGACTTCTAGCAAAATTTTGTATGATTTCTCCAACCATAATTGTATGTATCTGAGTAGGGTGAAACTAGTTTTTTATACATGCCAAGAGAATTGCAATATTCCTCATACACTACTCTAATCTCAGCAAGTGTTAGGCAATCTTGTGCAAGATGATCTACTCACTGACAGATAAAACAAAGTTTAGAGACATCAACTTGGGGAATAATACGAGTTGCCATAGTTTCCTTCATCTTTAATTCCTTTAACTTTCTAGTTAGGCCCTCCATCCTTGCCTTCAAGTTATCTTCTTCTTTGAGATGATAGATGCCTCCACTAGAATGAGTTTGATTGGAGCATGCTCGATTAGTACTGTCAAAAGCATTTGGTCTTGTCCATCTGTGAGCTTTTTCTACAAGTTCTTTCAAATACTCTATTGCCTCATCCGAGTCCTTATGGAAAAACTCACCATTACACATAATTTCAACAAATTGATGCTCTCTAGGAGTGAGACCTTCATAAAAATAGCTAACTAGACGCCATCTTTCATAACTATGATGGAGACACAAGCTAAGTAAGTCTTTAAAACGTTCCCATGCTTGATACAAAGTCTCGCTATCCTTTTGTGTAAAAGTTGAGATTTGCCTTTTCAAAGTATTAGTCTTATAATGAGGAAAGTATTTATTGAAAAAAATTTGAGTCATCTCAGCCCATGACCGAATCGACCGTGGTCTCAATGATTACATCCAAGTCTTCGCTTTATCCTTTAGTAAGAAAGGAAAGAACTTAAGTCGAACAACGTCTTTAGTGTCAGGTTGACCATGAAATGTAGCAATAACCTCTTCAAACTCCCTAATATGCACATATGAATTTTCACTCTCTAAACAATGAAAAGTAGGGAGAAGTTATATTATACCTGGTTTGAAATCCATTGGAGGAATATTTGGTGGAAATATAATGCATGATGGTGTTGCGATGCATGTAGGGTAAAGGTACTCATGTAGAGTCCTAGGATGATCTTCAAGCACACTTATTTTTTTGGGACTAGATGGATTATCAAACAAATGATTAGAAAAATTAGACTCTGACTATAACTCTAACACTGGTTTACAAGCAAACCGACCCAAGGCGTCTGTATACCTGTGCATGCAAAGTAGAGAAAAATATAACACAAAAAAAAATACAAAAAGAAAAAGGAAATAAAATAAAGATGCAGCAAGCTAAAAGAGAGAATGAAGTTACCGCCTTTACAAATTACTAAAAAAAAACTATCTAACAATTCTTCTACCGTCTTCTCGGCAACAGTGCCAAAACTTAATTACGCCCAAAGAATAACACGATAGTTGTAGCACAGATTTAGGGTGTCAATTCCACAATGGGACAAATTAAAAGAATAGCAGAAGGAACAAGGAAAGTAAATAAAAATATTAAATAATTAATGGAGAAAAAAAATTAATTTTAAATGTAAATTAAAGTGAAGCAAAGTTACTAATGGAAGAAGTACTCAAAATTGACGAATAGTAGAGCGTCAAAAATCCCTTGCACAAATATGGTATTTTAATTATTCTTAATTCATTGAATAACTCAATTCCCAAAATTTCCAATCGGAAGGTATAGATTTATGAATCAAAATTAAACCAAAGGGAACCCTTTGAAAAATCATTCACCACTTCTAAAATACGTAAATTATTATCCCTATTGAGAAAATCCAACGACGACAATATACTCAGGAAATGATATTGCAGCAAAGAACTGAACTAAATCAATATAGATAATTAATTGATCCAAATATAATCAAAGAACCAATCTATTCAATAAAAAAAGCGTGGCTGAATCTATAAACAGACTAAATTCTATGATTATTGGAAGAAAATATCAAAAATTAATTGAGAATGATCAAATAAAAGAATTTTAATAATTGAAAATCAAATACATAAATTAAAAATACCATCTAATGTGCAAGTTCATCCCTAACCCTACTTGAGAATTTAGTTACCCATAAATATAATGGATAACAAACATCTCCAAATAAAAATAAAGCAAACGGTGGCCGTGAAAGTGATTTTATCCTCTCTTCAAATCTATCTCTTATGCCTCTCCTCCCCCATATTTCGTGCTAGGAAAGAAATCCTAATGTCTTCATAATTTCCGCATAAAACAATCGCCTAAATTTTAGGATTAATCTTGGCAGCCATATACGTACTTCATGATTTTGAATGTAGAAACACTTATTTGGGACAAATTTATAGCCCTTTACAATAGCTTTCTAATACATCAAGAATTGCATCAATTCAATATGTGAGTAGAAACTTACAATCAAAATACTAAAGTTTGTCCAGGCTGTCTCCTAGCAAATTTCGGATTTGAACTTCTTGCAGTTTTCTTTTGTGATTTTTTGCCTTTTTTTCTTGATCCAAATTGCTTTCAAACCCCATGAAATTCATCCTTTGAATTTGACTGAACTTTGACTTGATCTTTTATAAACTCTAAAATTAAACATAAAAAATTGCTTAAGAGTATTCCAACGTAAATAGAAACTCAATTCAATAATACACATTAATTCCTATGATTTCTATTCACAATATTTTAACATTTTAATCCAATAATAGGGTATTTAGAGTGCACTTTCGTGCACTCATCATAGGCCATTGTAAGTTCTCTTTCCCTATCACTTCTCCTTTTACTTTTATTGTTTTACTTAGGAACATGTTAGCTTGGATGTTTGAATGATTTTCCTGAAGATTAAAGGGAAGTTTGGAAGAGTTTTTTTTTATCTCATTCTATACCATCTCATCATATCTCACATCTTATTTCCTTCCATATCATTCAAATACAAACACTTTAAAATTAATCACTAACAACTTTTTCAAACTTTCAAATATAAAACAAAAAACGATTTGACTTTTTCTAATCCCAAAAAAGAATATTATAACAAGATTTTAATTCTATAATTTTTTTTTCAACTTTTTCTCTCTCCTTTCCCAAAATCCAAGAAATACTTGACTCAAACTATCTAATTACTATTCACAAACCATCTTACTATTTACAAAATTCTCATCTCGTCTCATTCCCCAAGCATCTCCTAAATGATTGAAGTTGGTGAAGTTGGAAGATGTTGTGTTCTGCTAGGATTGATTTGAAAGTTTTGGATTTGTGTCTATCCAAATAGGAAGGTAGCCCCAAAATTTTTAGATAAGATACTGATGCTCTAATCTTGTTGTGGCCAAGATGAGTTCCTGATCTTCTTTACTGGTATTGCTACTAAATAATATTGATTTTTTTCTATATTTCATCTTTGACCTAATGCTTGCTCATATACTTCGAGAAGTCTAAAAAGTCTACTACATTATAATGAATTGCCTTACAAAAGATAAGGTTGTCATATGCAAAAAATAAATGGTTAATGTGTAAAAAGCCTCGAGCAAGTGGGATTGCTAAGATATGTCATTGTTGCTTAGCATAATTCAAAGTAGATCTTAATACTTTAGAGTATAGAATGAATAGATAGGGCATAAAAGATATTCTTGTCTTATTCCTCTTGATGGCTTAAAATCTTCTTGTGGGATTCCATTTATGAGAATAGATCAATAACTGACAGTGCTTACATGCTTTATAATTAATTCAATCCATATGTTGTCAAACCTCATTTTCTGCATAACAGTTTTCAAGAAATTATATTCAACTCTATCATACGCCTTACACATATCTAGCTTAATGGCCATGTAGCCTTTCTTTTCTTCGTCTGATTCAATTTTACATAGTATGCATAGCTTCATATGCCATAATAATGTTATTAGATATTAGTCTACCTGGCATAAAAGTACTATGTATTGGAGATATTATCCCTAGAAGAATAAGTTTTGGCCTATTTGCCAACACCTTTGTAATTATTTTGTAGAAAACATTGTAAAGACTAATAGGGTGATAATTAGACACTATAATGGGAGATTGTTTCTTTGGAATTAGGGCTATGAAAGTTGTATTCACATCATCAAATCCCATCCTTGTACAAAGGATTTCCTTAATTGCACCAATGACATCACTCCACAGTATACTCCAATGATCTTGATAGAAAATAGCTCGAAACCCATCTGGTCCTAGAGAGCTAAAAGGATTCATTTCAAATACAACATTTTCTGTCTTTGTTCTAAAAAAGCCTTTTAGCAAGGCAATATTCATGTCTTCTGTTACTAATGGGCCAATTTGTGCTAGTACTTCAGTAATCCCTTCTGGTTGTGATGTAGTAAATAGATCCTAATAAAAGGGATTGGAACATGCTAATGATCTCCTCTTGTCTTGTTGCATAAATCCCCTCTCCATTTGATACCTTTTGTATTTCAATTAGCTTGCTTCCTTTGGTTTGCACACATATGAGAATACTTGGTATTCCTATCTCCTTCTTGCATCAATCATTGTTTAGCTCTCTCGCGCCACTTCATATCCATATCTTCAAGAAAACAATAAACTTTTCTTTGTAAGTCTTTAATAGACACAATGGAATGACCTTGGTTAAAAAATTGCAGCTCCCTAGTCATTTCTATCTTCTGAGTTATAAGCTTTCTTTGATTGCCATGAATTGTTTTAGGTGCCATTTAGATAGTGAGTTAAGATGAAAGTTGAAAATTGAATAAAATATTATTAGAATATTAATTTTTAATATTCTTATTTTTTTAGAATTTGAAAATTTTGAATTGTTTATTATATTTTGTGTAGAAATTTGGAAAAGTTATAATGATGAGATGAAATGAGATGAAACACTTCTTATATCCAAGCCAGGCCCAACAAATCAGCTTGTCCCTACAACTATCAAAGCCTCTCTTTGTGGTGTGACATCCCTCATTTCCTTGTGTTTTTAATTAGTTATTTTACTAATTATTTTATTAGTTCTTTTATTTTAAATTGACTATTATTATTATTATTATTCTTATTGTATTTAATCGTTATCACTACCTAAGTTGTGTACTTTATTTTAATGAGCTTTTCTCGTTATTATTTACTGTCTATTATTTATTGGCTCTTTATTTTAAATTACTTTTATTGTTGGGTTTTACTATTTTATTTCACTTAGTTACTGTGTTTTTGATTTAAACTATTGTTTTAATCCTCTTCGTTGAATCAGTTTTAAGACCCCAACATGAAGGGCCTTGATCTAATTTCCCTCCCTTTTTCTTTTTCTTTTTTTTTTCTTTTCTTTTCTTCTTGTTTCTTATTCTTTCCCTCTCTCTTTTTCCTCTCCCCTACGTCCGACTCTTCCCCTTCCCCTCTCTACCCGTGCATCCCTAAATCACCAGCCAGCCGTGTGCCGCCTTGTGGCATCACCGCCCATCTCACCAACCTCCCCACACACCGATGACCACCACCTCAGTAGACCCAACCTCCATCTCTCAGCCACTCTCTCTCTTTACAGCACACAAAACCCACAATTTCTCCATCCATTGGTGAGGTGAACACCCTAGTCACCTAACCCAACCACCATTCTTTCCAAGCTGCCCCTCACATGATCTCTCTATCTCTCACTAGGATTTACCTCTTTGGCCCCAATCTGCCTTCCATGCCGCCACCCACAGCCACCAGCAACCACCATTAGCTCCTCCAACCTCCCTTAGCTCCTCCATGCCTAGCCCAAGCTTCCCCTTAGCTCCTCTTCTATTTTCCCTATTTTGAACACAAAGCTAGTCTTTGTAAAATCAATGTCCACTGCTGCTTAGCCACTTTTGGCGTCACCCTTGATCTTCTAAAATTTCCTTCTGCCATTGTAAGTAATTTTTCAAAAAATTTATTAAGATTTAAGTATATTTTTACACCAACTTATTTTCTGCAATCTTATTAGTTGTGACGGACCTTGGATCCAAGAAGTGTGGATTTATGGATTGTGGTTGTTGTCGGATGGGGGCCTTGGGCTGGATTTGAGGATGGGTTTATTTGTGGAGTTGGACTGTGATTGGTGTATTTTTATCTTATATGTGTTATGCCATGACATCAAATCAACTGTTTGCATGCACTTTCATGTATCATGTTTGAAAACAAGGTTTTTTGTGTTAAGAAAGGATTTGGGGTACATGCGTAATGAATGGATTGAAAATAATGAAAGAAAGAAAAAGGAAATGTAGGGATCAGGGACGGTGGTATAGTCTTGCCTGTGATTCCCGCCTACATTGCAAGCTATAGGGATGGTGGTAAGTCCCTCCTATGATTCCCGTCTATAGTGACTGAATTAATAGATACTTATATGGGCCATTTTTCTGGAAAAGTGGCAGTTTATGATAAATAGATATGTCAGGCCATTTTTTGGAAAAATGGTGGTTTATGATTAAATTGATACGAGGGCCATTTTCTAGGAAAATGGTAGATTTATATTTGAGCCATTTTTTGAGAAAATGGCGGATGCTATTTAATGGCATGTTTTGGGCCAAATGAGAATTTTAGCATGCTTTCGAAAAGTGGTCATTTCAGAAAAAATGATGGTTTTGGTCTCATGAATGTTTAATCATGTGCATGCATACATGTTGGTTGTTTAAAAATCTTTTATTTGGTCGATTGTTTGGTTGGTTCCATACTGAGACTCATAATCTCACGTGGTATTCCTACCCCACAATTATGTATTATTTAATCATAGATTTTGATGTAGAGGTTGACGTCGAGCCAAAGGGATTGGCTCCGCCAAAGGAATGACTTGTGGTCGCTTGTTGGCTATGGGATCTGTTTTCTTATTTGGCTGTTGTATATTGGCATTTACTTTATAATGCTGGATAACTATATAACTTTTTGAAGGACTTTTATTTATTCGGTTCTGTAATTAAAAATTCTAGTACTTAGTTGACTATTTTATTTTCTGCTGCGATTATTTCTATATACCTATGTGCATGTTCACACACTAAGCACTAAGTACTTGTTGTTGGGATGTGTGGCCTGTGTTGTAATCATCCTAGTGTCACGATTTATGCTTTGTTGTACGTGGGAGTCAGGGGTGCCACATGTGGTCTCTGCTTTACTAGAAAAAAGAAGTGAACACCCCCAAGCTTTCTTCATTACATCTTTACATTCTTCCCTTCTTGCCCAACTGGCCTCATATCTAAAAATTTTCCGCGTACACATGAAATCCCTCTCTTGATTAGGGCAAGAAATGAGCAAATGGTAGTGATCAAGGCTTTGGACAGGAAGAATATAAATATCTATAAGATCATAGAGGGAATGCCAATCACTATTCCCCAACACTTTGCCCAATCTATCTTTTGTGAACTCTATTCCTTCCATGTTATTACACCATGTATATTTATACCCCTTGTAGCCCAAATCACTTAATTCACATTCTTCTAGTACTTCTCTAAATACTTTCATTTGTTTGTATGGTCTAAATGCTTTTCCAAACTTCTCTTCTAGAGAAATAATTTTATTAAAGTCCCCCATGCACATCTATGTTAATTTATTGCTAGGCTTAATCAGCCTCAACAATTGCCAACTTTCCACCCTTTTTGCTACTACAGGATGCCCATAGAAACCAATCGAAGTTCATTTCTTATCCATGATAGAATTGTTTATGATCAGAGAAATATGACTCTGTGAAAAAGTACTTACTTCAGCTTGTACTTCCTTCTTCCATAGAAAAGCAATACCTCCACTTCTCCCAATACTATCAACCACGAAACTGCTTTCAAACCCCAATTTTTTATGAATAGCTTCTAGTATGTCTCTTTTGCACTTGGTTTCAATAAGAAAAATCAAGAGTGTGAGCTTTTCGCTCACCAAAAGATGGAGTTCACAAAATGTCCAAGGGTTCCTAAGCCCCCCCGATAGTTCCAGCATAATAGAATCATAATCTTTGGCAGGTCTATTGGACAACCTCTGCCAATTATGTTTGTTGGTCATCCCTAATAAAAGGGTGGATTTTGGTTTTTGTAACAGTATCCCTTTATTTTTCCATCTCTAGCTCTCCTTTTCCAATTGGATAATGTCTTCTTTTATGTCTTCTTTTTGTCCACATTAACAACCATATTATTAAGGGTTGTAGAAGGAAAACATATCTGGCTACTGCCATGCATGGTATCAACTATGTGACCTTCATTATGAGGAAAGGTTAGCATCAAGTTGCTTACTGAAATCTTGGATAAAATTTTTTCATTTTCCCACATAAAAGTTATGATTGAAGAATCATTCTTTTTTGAAATTGTCTCCAGTTGTTATAGGTCAACACTACCTTGCTTTCCTCCATTGAACTTATGACCAATTCAGCATCTATCAACTGATTACTTCTTAATTTTGTGGAATCTTGTAGTACTAGATCTGTAATTGCATCCTCTCGTAGCTCCTTTCCTTTTTTGTCATTTTCAAGACATAACTTAGCAGAGCTACCCTATTTAATGTCGCCGGTGGTTTCCTTTTCCCAAACTCCTCACGATTTTCTATGAGATTTTCTATGAATGCCACTTTGGTTGGCCTATATGCCTGCCCTTAACTATGTGCCATATTGAATCTACATATTGTCTCCTAACCTACTAAATCCAACTTTGTACACCTTCTATTGGCATGTTTAATTATACCATAATGAAAACAGAAGTTGGACAACCTCTCATATTTGAAGGAAATCCAAAACCTATCTCCAATGTTTAAGAAAAAACCTCTCACCAATGGTTTTGTGATGTCTACCAGAATCTTTTACTCTTAAAACTTTACCCAGCTCGTACCACTATCGTTAACATCTACCATAATCACTTGGCCTATTGTTGAACCAAGCCTTTCCCCCCATGCTTTTAATCATACAAGCAAAAGGCATATCATGAAATTGTATCCAAAATGGTTCAGAGGATAAGCTAATATCTTCAGACACTACATCACCATCACATTCTTTTAAGCTCACGAGATACTTATCAAAGGACCATGGACGCCCTTGCATGATTCTATTTTTCCCTTTTCCCCCTTGAAACTTGATTAAAACCTATTACATTCCACTTCTTTCAAAACTGTGTGCCCTTCAACTTTTGATATTTTGGTCATTGTGGTTCTAAAAGCTCCTCTATGCACCTCCTTATTTGCTACCCTCGAAATCATAACATCTTCCTCTTGTACAACTACTTGTTGTCTCCCTTCTTTAGTCAATTTTATACCCTCGTAGAGATTAGAAAACTCATCCTCCATTCTCACAAACTCTTCAGACAAACTATGCAAAAGACTATACTCTTTGTTCCCAAGGAACGAGGAGAAAAACTCACCATACCCTTACCAAAAGGAGAAAAATTCAGATTGCTATACACTATACATCCAGTACTTCTAAGCTGCTATTACTTTGCTGTATATACGTTCCATAATTTTATACAATTGGCAGGCATTTGATTGTTAATGTTTGTTTTAAAGTGATTTCATTGCCCCTAAGTCCCAAATAGAGTAATCAAACATGTGTCTTGAATGTCTCGTCTGCACATTCTCCAAAGGATTGATATTTATGTTAGTGTATATAATTGTATATTTCTATACATCTCAAACTATACAAAGGAGGCCTATATATAATTGAATATGGCCAAAGTAAATAAGGAAATACAACTAATAGGAAAGATTCTAACCTAGAATAATTACAAGAAATTAACGACATGATATAATATTCTAGAGATATTCTAAGATACAAATATATACACTAACATCTCCACTCAAATTCTTGGTGGCAAAGTCAATTGGAGTTTAAAAACAAGATCACCAAGCTGACCAGATGGATGTAATTTCGTAAAAATGTCAGCAAGATTATCATTAGAAGAATTGAATGTAACTGGAGGACACATTGCTGAAGATGGTGGCGGATGAAGTGACAATCAATCTCAATATATTTGATACGCTCATGAAACACATCATTGTGCACAATCTGGATGGCACTATGTTTAACACAATGAAGAGGAGAATGTAGTGATTGAGGAACACCCATATCTATCAGAAGCCAGCGTAACCACAAAGTTCATATGTCGTATCCGTGAGGGCACGATACTCAGCCTCAGTGCTAGAATGGGCAACAATGGACTGTTTCTTATTACACCATGAAATCAAAGAAGTACCAAGTAAGAAATAATAACCAGTGGTGAAGTGACGATCAATAGGATCACCAGCCCAATCTGCATTAGAATATCCCTATAGCTCTAGAGAGGACTGGGAATGAGAAGTGCAAACCATGAATAGAGTACCCTTGACGTAGCTTAAAATTTGAAGAACTACAACAAAATGGGTAGATTGAGGTGCGCTCATAAATTGATTGACCAAATGAACTACATATGAAATGTCAGGCCTAATGACAGTAAGCTAAATGAGATTGCCAACTAATTGTTGATAAAGTGTTGCATTTGCAAGTGGGGAACTGTCAGTGGCTAGGAGCTTAATATTCTACTCAAGGGGACTAGTGGCTAACTTGCTATCTGTCAACCCAGCTTTGGAAAGTAAATCAGAGGCAAATTTGGCTCTAGTGAGATAATAACCATCTTGACTTGAAGTAACTTCAAGGCCAAGGAAGTAGTTAAGATGCCCCAAATCCTTTGTCTCAAAATTTTGACTAAGAAAAGTTTGAAGATCTCGAATACCAACAATATCATTACCAATAAGAATCATATCGTCTAAATAGAGAAGAAGAAGAATAGTACCTGCCCCAGTAGTGCGAAGAAAGAGTGTGTAATCATATGGGCTAAAAAGAAAGCCTTGTTGACAAACCACTAACTGAAACTTCTCAAACCAAACTCGAGGAGCCTATTTGAGCCCTATAAAGTGTGCGACGAAGACGACAAACTTTATGTAGAGGATGATCATAGACAGGTAGAGACTACATATAAACTTTTTCAGTAAGATCACCATTAAGGGAGGAATTTTTAACATCCATTTGAAAATGTTCCCAGCGTTGGACAGTAGCAACTACAAGATCTGACAGAGGTAAGTCTAGCAACAGGAGCAAAAGTCTCCTTATAGTCAATCCCGTACTCCTGGGTGAACCCCTTTGCAACAAGTCGAGCCTTGTAGCATTCAATTGATCCATTTGCTCGAGTCTTGATTTTATAAATCCACTTACATCCCACTGTAGCTTTACTGTGAGGCAAGTCCACCAGATCCCAAGTTTGTGTTTTGATAAGAGCATTCAATTCATTAGACATAACTTGCTGCCATAGAGGGTTAGTACAAGCCTCACGATAATTGTGAGGCTTGTGGAGGGTGACAAGGACAGAGAAACAATGATAATCATGAAGATGAGCAGGAGGAACACATACCCAACTAGAACGACAAGGTTCGGGGAGTGGAGAAGACTGAGGAATGGCTGTGTGGTAGGTGGTCCATCAAACGCATCAATTGGATTGGGTGCAGCAATGGAAGAACTATTTGAGGAGTTCAGAATTTCTGTAGAAGAGTCATAAAATAGAGCAATAGAGGGATCAGTGAATATGAGTGAGTGATTAGAAGAGGAAGGGGTGAACGTAGATATACTAGTAAATGGTTTGTGTTCCCAAAACTCCACATGACGAGAGACTCAAAGACATTTGGGGATAGGATCATAACAACGATAACTTTTTTGAGTTAAGCCGTAACCAAGAAAACAGTATAACCGAGAATGGTATTCACGTTTGGTCCATTCATGAGGAGGAAGTGTAACAAAACAGGCACAACCAAAAACTCAATAAGGAGATTTGTTATGAAGTGTAGGTGAGGGAATTTGATTGATTGTGTACAAAGCAGTAAGAGCAGCTTCACCCTAAAACTTTTCAGGTAAAGAAGCAGAAAGTAAAAGAGCTCTTACAATATCAAGCATATGACTATGTTTCCATTCTGCACGACCATTTTGTTGAGAGGTATAGGGACAGTGTGCCTTCTTGATTCAGGAACTTAAGGAGAGTTTTGTTATTATATTCCATGGCATTATGTGAACAAAAAACTTTAATGGTACGAGAAAATTAAGTTTGGACCATTTTGGGAAAAGTTTGGTAAACACGAACAAGCTCAGATCGATGCAGTAACAAGTATAGCCATGTATAACGATAATAATCATTAACAAAGATAACAAAATAACGAGATCTCCCCTCAGTAGGAGTGGGTGCAGGACCGCAAATATCAGAGTGAATCAAATCAAAATGTGTAGTCGAAAAAGATTCACTTATATTAAAAGGTAAATGAGTTTGTTTTCCAAGTTGACAGGAGACACAATCAAAAGACTCAAACCCTATAGAACCTAGGTGACATTGGGAGGCAAAAAGATCGACACGAGGTATAGAGGCATGACCCAACCAAGAATGCCATAAATGGGAAGAGATGGCAGGAGCAACAATGGAGCGGGACAGATAGGATGGAAGCTACAAAGAAGCGAGCTCGAATAGACATCCGATCTTACGGTATGTTCCAATGAGTTGACCCGTCTGTGGATTCTGCACATCAACATCAGCATTAGGAAAGGTAAGCTTAAGACATAATTCACAAAGTTGACCAACTGAAAGGAGATTTAAGGACAACTTGGGAACAAGATAGGTATTGTCAATAGATAAGGTAGGAGAGGAAATGGACCCAAATTGACTAACAGATAAATAAGAACCATCAGCAGTATATATGCTAGGATTGAGTGACAAAGTAGATTTTTGTGAAAAAAATGGTGGAATTAGAGGTCATGTGATTACAACATGCAAAATCAAAAAACCAAGGAGATGTACCTGAGGTGACAGACAAAGCACTAGAAGACCGGGATAAAACCTGATGAGTTAATGCCTCAATGTCAACAGCAGTGAGAGTAGTGGATACTGAAGAAGGCTCAGTAGCAGACTCAAGAGTAGAGGGAGCAGTTGGAACCACTGCAGCAGCTTGCAACGAGGGGGCCCGAGACTGATTTTGTTTTGCAGTTTTTGACATTCCATAATAGAGTGACTCAAAGGTTTGCAGTATTTGCATAAGATAGTCTTTGAGGACGAAGAAGGAAAATGGCTCAAGGCTGAAGAAGACCCAAATGTAGTCTTAGGGATGGCAGCAAGAATTGAATCCTGAGTTTGCACATGCATGGTGGAAAGACAATTCTCTTCGAAAATAAGTCGAGCAACTACAGTTTCAAGAGTGAGAAGAGGTGTGTGATGCAAAAGAGTGGCCTGAGTAGATTCAAAATCCTCACAAAGTGCCAACATAAAATGCATAAACTTACAAAGATCATGGTAGGTAGGGGTGTACAAGAAACTATGGAACCGGCCGTGATCGACTCAGATCGGTCGCTGGAGGCCGGAACAGGCTGAAACTGCTAAGGAACCGGTCGGCGAGGGCAAATTTTTAGCAAAACCAACTATCATCGGTTTGGTCACAGTTTGAGACCGGGACAAACTACTGAACCGGCCGATGTAATAATACTCTTTTTTTTTTTTTTAAATTTTATCAATATGAAACATCGCCGTTCCACTTAAGTTTAAGTGGAATGGCGTCGTTTTACTCCTACATTTGTGTTTTACACACAAATTAAACGGCCGTTTGTTATTAAACCAAATGGCGTCGTTTTGTCTATAAGGTGAAAAGAAAATAGAACGGCGTTATTAAACCAAACGGCGCTGTTTAGATATTAGATAGTCGTCTTCTTCCTTCTTCTTCCCTGTTTCTGTGTTTCTAACCCTCTCTCTCTCCTCTGCAACTCTCTCTCTCTACTCTCTCAGACGAACAACGCCGCCGTGGGGGGAATCGAGAACCAAACGTGAACTGCCAGAGAACTGTCGGAGTCGGTACGGTCAGTTGTTCTCCTCCCCGTCGACCGGTTACAGTCGGTTGCTCCACCATTTTTCCTCTCATCGGTTGGTAGTGGTTTTGCCCAAAAACCGCGTCGAAGGGGTCGATTATCACCCCGAACGGTAGGTGGCAAACAACTCAATCTCATTAGAACATTTGAGTCTGGGATTAGCAACTGTTTCCAAAGATTATTAAATTGAGAATAGAAATCAGCAATAGACTGACCTGATTCCTAACACATTTGATAAAGCTTAGTCTTAAGCTAGAAAATCCCAAGCAACTTTAGCATTACCAAGCTTGGGAAGCAAGCTATGAATGGATGGAACAGCAGTATTGATAAACCAATACAATATTTTATAATGAATACTATGCCAATCTTCAAGCCGGCAGGCAAACACATCAACACTCTCACCATCATGTTACTTGGGTGCAAGAGTATCACCAGAAACATAGCGCCACAATTTCGGCCTTTAAGAGAAACTTCCATATTTTGGGCCCACATATTATAATTAGAGCCGTCTAAAATATTATCAATAGGACGAACAATGTTGTCAAGGTTGGGAGAGGGGTGAGACATACTGCTGGAGGTTTTTTTATTTGGGCCAACAGTCAACAATCTGACAGTCAATGGGTCATCGGGTCAACGGGTTGTGGGTTGGATTGGGTTGATGTGGGCTAGGCACAAATGAAAAATAAAGACAAAAGGGCTTGGAAGGCTTACTTGGGCTGGGCTATGCAAAATGGGCTGAGCGGAATGGGTTGATTGAGGTTGGAAGCTGATGGATAGGTTGGGCACGTGTAGCACATGGATCGATGCGCAGACTTTGTGAGCGGCACATGGGGGCACGTGTGACAGCGGAGCAAGACTCAGTTGACACAAAAATGTCAATAAAATTCTTAGGACTCCTCTCAAGATCTGGTTTGATGAAAAACAAAAAAAGGCCATGCACGGATAGGAAAAAGAAAAAACTCAGACAAATGGCTGTGATACCATGTTGAAACAAAGAGTTCTAGAGAATTATATAATTGTATATTTCTATATATCTCAAACTATACAAAGGAGGTCTATATATAGTTGAATATGGCCAAAGTAAATAAGGAAATACAACTAATAGGAAAGATTCTAACATAGCATAATTACAGAAAATTAAGGATATGAGAGATACAAATGAAATTCTGACTATACTTCTAATCTATTACACAATGAATCTACTTAATGGTTTTAAACAATGGGGATCATGTAAACATGTTTATACATCTCGGTGTTTTTCTTTTATTTATTTATTTTTTTAGAAGTTTAATGAAACTAGAACACTGTCAATTCAAATGGCATATCATCATTCAAACTACCTTTCTATGTTCAAAATTCAATATATTTTCATTCAAAAGACATGATTTAGGTTCAAACAAAACTCAATACTTCACACCCTAAATGTAAGCATTTCTCCTAATGGAATGCCCATTCGAACTAATGGTATATGTTCGAATATAAAAGTATGTATGTTCCAATGGTGTACTATTAGTTTGAACATCACATTATTCGATTGCTAGGACTTTTTGAGATGAAACCAGGATTGGTTAACCAAAACTAAATAATCTCATCTTATCTCATCTCATATAACTAAAGTTTTTCAAATTCTCATACAAAATATAATAAACAATTTAACTTTTTCAAATCCCAATACAAAACTAATCTTAAAAAGTTATATTATAACAATATTTTATTTATTACTATTCAAAACATCTCATCTCATCTCAACTGAACTGTGTAACCAAATATGGACCAAAGTGTCAAATTTGTTGTAGTGATGGACCATCATAAAATTGTATCATATTCTAACAAATTGACAAGTTGTATATATGAACCAAAGTAGTGAACCAAATATTCTTGTAATTTTATTTTTTTACTATTATCATTACATAGTTCGTTATATAAATTCCGGATAGGTACTTTAAGCCACCTTTAAAATCCGCGGTTATCAAGTAGCAGATGCAGCACTTAGTGGTCTACCCATCATGTTAGAGGAGACATTCTGACGCCCCCAATACCCATGTACAGACACGTGGAAATTGAGGCGTCTGGATAATAACAACACGGGTCATGCATCCTATCGCTAAATACTAAGTGTGTGTACAAACAACACGTATACAACAAAACTGCAATGGAATAATTAAGGTCAGTTGACTAAGTACTAGAATTTGCTTAAATACAAATTTGCTTAAACATAAGTGTATCAAAAATATTCCAAATTTCTAGGAACAAAGTCATAAACCAAAATATATAATTTAAAATTAGGAAAATAATTTCCAACATATACAAGCAAGAGGCACCCAAATCACTCCTCCGACAGAGTCGCCTCCTCAGTCTTAGCCTCCTCATCATCTGCATCAAAATCTACTATACCACCAAATGATACAACAGGTAAGTAATAATCCAACCAACTCACGAGATAAAATATATAGATGCAACCAGCAAATATGCATGCACATGAGAACAGATGCATGAGGTCCAAAAATCATTTTCCCCGAAAATGAATATTTTCAAACGCAAGACAAAATCCCATTTTGGCCCAAAACCAAGTCCATTAAAAATAACATCTGTCATTTTTTCAGAAAATGGCCCATAATAAATTCCACCATTTTCCAAGAAAATGGTCCATATGTCCTTTATCCAAAACTTTCCATTTTCCCAGAAAATGGCCCATTATCCAATTATCAAAACCAATTATCCAATTTTACTGTATGCACTATAATCTCCCCTAGAGATCATCCACACACTCTAGCTCTCATCGTCACACTGCAGATAACGACCATGCATGTGACTTTGTAACGAGCGATACCCAGCTCCACGCCGAGCACGTACCATGACAAGGTATCCACACACTCTAGCACAATAGTGTTACCGTATCGTCTGAGCCTGTTGTCACCCAACGAAAACCCAAGGGACGTCACTATTATATTCTGCTCCTAAGTGACCAGAGGAGCTCCACCAAGATAATGCCCCATCTTGGCTTGGGGTTGTGATACACACGCAGCCAAAAATCTATTTAACACCTAAAAACCCAGTTTTCATTTTACAAACATGAACATGTATGCACCATGCAATGCATGACATGAAACCTATAATCAACAGTCAACCAATCACACAAACAAACAACTCCGTCCTTCATTCCATCCGACCTTCGCCTCCACAAACTCAGTCCGGCATAACCAACCAATTTACAGTAAATAAGAGTTGGTGCAAAAATATAATTAAATCTCAAAATTATTTTGGAAAAATACTTATAGCACTATAAAATAATTTTTGAATAATCACAAAGGTACAAGAGGCAACAGCAAAGCAACGTAGTAGTGCAAAATACTCTATGGCCATGGGTCTCAAAATACCCATTTTTGAATGGGGAAAACTGAGACTTGGAAAGGCTAGGGTAGGGCTTAGAGGTGTTGGTAAAACTAATGGAAGTGGTGATCTGCCATGGGTGTGACGACCCGCTTTTACATGTATTTTCACTGCAGGGTTGTTTTAATTTAATTAATATATTAGTTTATTTATTTTAAATTAATGTATTTTAATTGGTTTTTAATATATTTGATGCGATGTTTAATTTATTTCGTCGTTTTACAGTTTTTAAAAATCGTTTTCGGCAAATCTCTTTTGGTTTCCGGAGTGAGGACTGGACCTCATTTCTTTTCCATTATCTTTTCTTTTTCTCTTTTCTTTTTTTTCTTCTTTCTCTTTTTTCTTCATTTTCTTTCTTTCTTTTTTTTCTTTTCTTTTTCTCCTCCCCCGGTTCTCTCTCCCGCGCACTCTCTCTCTCTCTCCTCTCCCTCATGCCATTTTGGCCAGCCACCCAGGGTCGCCGCTCGCTGGCACCGTGAGCCACACCACCACCACCATTTTCTTCCCCTCCCTCTGGTGAACCACCCCACCAAGTTTCATCCCCAACCTTGCCGCCGTTTAGCCGAAAAAAGCCCTTCAAGCCACACGGTTTTTGCTCCGATCTGCCGTCGTCGCTCTACCTCTGGCCACTACCTCTTCACCACTTCATCACCGACTCCTTGCCTTCATAACCCACCCATTTCCAGCCTCTAACAGTCACCGGAACAGCTCCCACGAGCTAGTTTCCGTTTTGGGCATTTCAGCCCTTCCTCCGCCGTTTTCGCCGCCACCCACGGCCAAACTCCACTTCCCTTAGCTAAATAAACATCCTTAGACCATTCCCTATCAATCCCGAGCCTTAGTTTGTCCCTGTTCAAAAGTGGGTATTTTACAACCCACGACCACAGTGAAATTTCACTATTACATTGCTTTCCTTCCGCCGTTTGCAACGCCGCGAGCTTTCTAAAAATACCATATACTGCTGTAAGTATTTTCCAAACCCTACTTTTAGATTTAAATATATTTTTCCCATTCAATAAATATTTATTGTTGGTTGGCTGATTCCGGACTGAGTCCGAGGAGTTCGGGGGTCGGATGGATTGAGGACGGAGTGCTTGGTTTTGGTTGTTTGTGATTACTTGATTATTTGAGCCATGAGGCGTGAGTTGCATATTGTGTATATGTGCAGTTTATTTTATTTGAGAAAATCATGTTTTATTGGCGTAAATGGTTTTCGGGTGTGTGAGTCTCACGAGCCCAAGCCGGGATGGGTTATTATCTCAGTGGAGCTCCTCTGGTCACTCGGGAGTGGATAACACTGAGTGACATCCCCTGGGTTGTCGCAGGGCGACGACCAGATCGTACGATACGGTAACGCTGTCGTGTCGACTCCGTGGTCCCTAGAGTGGCGAGGACTAGAGGATGGCCTGGCCAGGGACGCGCTGGGCGCGAGTCTGGGCATCGCTCGTTTAGGTGTCACACGCATAGTCATTACCTGCGGTGTGGCACAGAGCCAGGGTGTGCGGATGATCCCTAGGAGAGATCATGGTGCATGCATAATTGGATCGTTTTTATGGTTTTCGGATGTGGGCCATTATCTAGGATAATGACGAGGATGTGTTGAGGCTTTTTATCCATTTTCTGGGAAAATGGCCAGATTTGGTTTCGAGGCTTCTGATCCATTTTCTGGGAAAATTGTGGTTTGGGCCATTATCTGGGATAATGGCGAGGCTTGGTTTTAAGGATATGTTTTTGTGGGCCAAATTGGTTTTTTGGCGTGCGTGGAAAAAATATGGTTTTATGGGACATGTGCATTGGCTTTTCTTTTATGCATATTGTTTGAGTTTTATATGTTTTTATCTAGTGGTGTTTGGAGTTTACTTACCAGCAGTACGATTTTTGGTTCCGTAGATTTTGGTGTAGAGTTCGAGGAGGAGGAGAACGAGGCTGAGCCCGAGGATGCGGCTCTGCCAGAGTTCTGAGTGGAGTTTATATTTTCTTTTTGGCTTTGATATAATATTTGTGTTTGTAATATTTTATTATGTATGTTTTGAACAGCTTTGTATTTAAATTAAGAAAAAATTCTAGTACTTAGTTATTGACTTTACTTTTCACTGCGTGTTTCTTGTGCACTTTCGTTGCTTATCCACACACTTGGCACACGTCGATAGGGTGGTGACCTGTGATGTCATCATTCAGACATCTCGATTTCCCCGTGTCTGTGTGTGGGGATTTGGGGGCGTCACAGGTGGTATCAGAGCGGTTTGGCTCTGGGTAAAACCACACGTCCCGTAGGTAGTACCAGAATGTTTTTAAAGTTGTGTTTTAAAAATTATGTTAAGTAAAGTTTTTATTTTATTGTTTTATTTGTTTGAACTTGGTTGCTTGTTTTTATTTATTTAGTTATGTTTTTGTAAGCTGGTTTCTTTATGTTTCTTGTTATGTGGTATTGGTCTTTGGTTTTCATTTTTGTCTTCTTAAATGGGGTCAAAGGTTGTGGTGGCAGGAAAAATGGTGAGACCAAGGAAATCTACTCAGGAGCCACGGGACAATACATCAAGAGATGACTCCATAATCCGAGCAATACGGCAGATGACGGAGTTTATGCAGCAGAATTTTAGGCCACAGCAGATAGGGCCTTGGCCACAACAAGGAGGACCTTGGCCACAACAAGGGGGTCCCTGGCCACAACAAGGAGGGCCTTGTCCACAACAAGGAGGGCTTTGGCCACAACCAGGAGGTCCTTGGCCATATCAGGGAGGGCCTTGGCTCTACCCAGGAGGATCTAGTAGCATGGTGCAAGCCGAATGCACCTATGAGAGCTTTCTGGCGCATAGGACTCCACACTTCACTGGAGAAGAGGATCCACTTCAAGCTGGAAAGTGGATCAAGGACTTGGAAAGAACTTTTGAGGTGTGTGGTTGCACCGAGGTGCAACTGGTACTCTACGCCAGCTATCTGTTGCAAGGCACCGCTTCTGATTGGTGGGATACCGAGAGGGTGATACTGGAATCAGAATTGGGATCTTTCGCCGGTGTGACCTGGCAGCGCTTCAAGAAAGAGTTTAATGATCGCTTCTTTCCCGCATCTGTAAGGAAGCAAAAGGCAAGAGAGTTCTCAAATTTGGTTCAAGGGAGCATGACAGTGGAACAGTACGCTCGAAGATTTATAGAACTTGGGCGGTTTGCTCCCCACCTCATCACCGCAGAGGAGATGCAAGTTGAGCGTTTTCAGGAGGGACTACGCCCTGATATATGCCGTATGGTGGTCAGTCACTGGATATCCACTTTTCAGGACTTAGTGAATGTGGCCACCCTTATAGAGCGAGAGAATAATCTGATTATGGGCTCCCCTCCAGGGCATAAGAGGTGGAATTTTTCTGGTGAAGGAAGCAGCTTGGTTTTGCCTTAGAAATTTGTTCAGCGGATTGGAACTCGACCGCAAGCATCCTTAGGTGTTCGCATGGGAGGACGTGTGCCAGTTTGCGAAGTTTGTAATAGAGCCCATGTGGGTGAGTGCCCTTCTGGTGGGGCTTGATGTTATAATTTTGGTCAGCAGGGTTACTTTGCCCGTGAGTGTCTAAGACCAGTTCAAGGAAGCCATGGAGGTAGACGTGGTGGAAGAACAAATCCAAGGCAAGCAGTGCAAGCTCGAGTTTATGCTGTCACACCCGGAGATGTAGATGATGAGGCACCAGCGACCCATGATGCTAGAGTAATTATAGGTATGGATTAATTTAATTTAATTTTATGTTGGATTTAATTTTTGGTGTATTTGGTTTCTTCTTTATTTTTGGATTTCATGGGTTAATGTGTTTGGTTCAGGAAGAGTCCGTTTATATGAGTTTTATGCTTGCACTTTGTTTGATTCGGGTACTTCACAGTCATTTGTATCTTCCACATTTGCTCGGATGTGTAATTGGGTCACGAAACCTTTGCCAAAGTCATTGGTAGTGGCTTTACCCAATGGTGAAATGGTGTGGTGTTCCAAGGTTGCTTTGGGATGCCCGTTAAATTTTGATGAAAGGTTCTTGGATGCTGATTTGGTGGTGTTTAAGCTGTTGGGTTTTGATATCATCCTCGGGATGGATTGGCTATACCGATATTCTGCAAGTATTAATTGCAGAAGTCGGATAATTAGCTTTCAGCTTCCAGACGATGATTGTCTGGAATTTGCGGGGATTAAGTTAAAAGAAAAGTCAGTAATTATATCGGCAATTCAAGCAAGAAGAGAGATTGCATGGGGAGCGAAAGCTTTCTTAGTCCAGATGGTGTCCACGCCGTCTGAGAATAAGTCTTTAGTAGACATTCCAGTTGTGGAAGAATTCCCCGATGTGTTTGTGGATGACTTGCCTGGACTACCCCCCGTTCGAGAAATGGAGTTTGTTATAGACTTAGAGCCTGGAGCGGCTCCTGTACATAAAGCTCCTTACCGCATGGCACCGGCTGAAGTAAAAGAGTTGAAGACTCAGTTGCAAGAGTTGGTAGATAAGGGGTTCATTCAACCAAGTACTTCACCGTGGGGTGCGCCAGTTCTGTTTGTTAAAAAGAAAGATGGAACCCTCCATATGTGTATTGATTATCGGAAATTAAATAAGGTGACCATCAAAAATAAATATCCTCTCCCATGGATCGACGATTTATTTGATCAGCTTCAAGGAGCAGCCGTGTTCTCGAAGATTGATTTGAGGTCGGGATACTACCAGCTGAGGATCAGAGACAAGGATGTGCCCAAAACTGCTTTCAGGTCGAGATATGAGCATTATGAATTTAAGGTGATGTCGTTGGGTTAGCTAATGCCCCTGCTGCTTTTATGGATTTAATGAATTGAGTATTTCGACCTTATCTAGATTCCTTTGTGGTAGTATTCATTGATGATATTCTAATTTATTCCCAAGATGTTGAAGAGCACGTGTATCATCTTCGTCTGGTACTTGGAAAATTGAGAGAACACCAGTTGTACGCCAAGCTCAGCAAGTGTGAATTCTGGTTGGAGGAAGTCATATTTCTTGGGCATGTGATTTCCCGAGACGGAGTGGCTGTTGATCCTAGTAAGGTGGAAGCCATTTTGTCATGGCAGCATCCGACTACAGTGCGCGAGATCTGGAGTTTCTTGGGACTTGCCGGATATTACCGAAGATTTGTGGAGGGATTTGCTCGCCTATCCAGACCTCTCACAGCTTTGACTCGAAAGAATACAGAATTTGTTTGGTCAGTTAAGTGTGAGAGAAGCTTCCAAGAATTGAAGTGCAGGTTGACGATGGCACCAATGTTAGCGCTTCCAGAACCGCATAAGCCATTCGTAGTCTTCAGCGATGCATCTACATTCAGTTTGGGTTGTGTCCTTATGCAGGAAGGACGAGTTGTTGCCTATGCATCTCGTTAGCTAAAGGACCATGAGAAGAATTATCCGACTCATGATTTGGAATTGGCTGCGATTGTTTTTGCTCTCAAGATCTGGCGGCACTTTTTGTACGGGGAAGCTTGTGAAGTATACACCAATCACAAGAGCTTGAAGCACTTGTTTTCCCAGAAAAATCTAAACATGAGGCAGAGGCGATGGCTAGAGCTAATCAGTGACTACCAGTGTGAGATCAAGTACCATCCGGGGAAGGCTAATATAGTTACAGATGCATTGTGGGATGAGAAGGCTCCTTATTGAAAGTTCACAGCAAGAAGAGTGTGATGACCCGCTTTTACGTGTATTTTCACTGAAGTGTTGTTTTTATTTTAATTAATAAATTGGTTTATTTATTTTAAATTATTGCATTTTAAAATTAGTTTTTATTTATTTGATGTTGTGTTTTATTTAATTAGTCATTTTACGGGTTTTAATGTCGTTTTCTATAGATTCAAACTATATTGATGACTTGCAAAAATTTCATATTGCAGATTTTACAAGTTCACTCGAGCGGAGGTATTTGGCCGCTCGAGCGAATTCAGGCAGATTCAAACGCTCGACTGCCGCTTGACAGGGAGCTCGAGCGGGTTGCTGAAAAACAAAGATCGCTCGAGCGGAGACATTGGCCGCTCGAGAGAAATCAGATAGAGTCGAACGCTCGACGTGCGCTCGATAGGATGCTCGAGTGAAATCAGACAGAGTCGGATGCTCGATGCACGCTCGACACCCTGCTCGAGCGAACATCGTATTTTGACAGATTTTAGGTTTTCCGCCGTGACACCATATAAAAGCAATTTTTCACTCTAGGGCTGTGAGTTTTGACTGGAGAACACTTCTTGGGAGAGAAAAACACAGTTAGAGGGATTCAATTCATCTGTTTTTAGAGACGGAATTCCAATTATTGCACGTACGTTGGAATCATACACGAGCACGGACGAGAGAAAAGCGTTGAATCGTTCCCTTGAGCTTTTGACGACGAGTTGAGGCTGCAAGGAGGATTTTTCAGTGTTTATTTTCTTCTTCCCATCTTCTCAGAACAATTATGGTGAATTCGTTTATGTTGAATTCCATTTCTAGCATGAGCTAAATTTTCTTCATTCTAGGAAAACGATGTAACCTATTTCCGAACTATGCTTGATTGTCTATGCTAATTTAATGCAATTCTCTTTTTGTTTATCTGATTTATTCTGAATTTACTGCTTCTAATTAACTGGCCATTGATTAGATGATAAGTAATCTTGTGATTTGCTATCGAAGGAGGGAATCATAGGGTAGATCTTGGATATTTCAACATAGGTAAGTATAGAGATCGAAAGACTTGTATGAACCTATGTATTCATTAAATTATTGATCTTATTGCGTTCTTGATTATTGAATTTGCATATTCTTGTGTGAATTGATAACCAAGAGTCAATTCCAATTGACTATCGAAATAGGCTTTTGGATGAATTAGAGATTTGCTAATAGACAAAAGAGATTTAAGTTAAATTAGCTGGATGAGAAAAGCATAGTGAAGAATTAGGTGAAATCGATTTCTTAGAAGTTTTCGTCCCCATTGAATTTGATTTTTGAACGTCAGTTTTATTTTCTTTGCTTATTTCTCTTTGAGTTGATCTAGTTTTATTTGCAACTACAAAAACCTTAGCGATTCCTCTAGATAAAATTGAGATTAGTATAATTTTGGTATTTGGCAAGAGTAAGGTACCAATCCCTGAGGATGATACTCTTCTTATTACTTTACTATAAAACTACGATACTGTGCACTTGCAGTTTTGCACCGGTCAAGTTTTTGGCGCCGTTGCCGGGGATTGGTTTATTCTTATTCTTTTTGTCAATATCGATACAAAGTAATCTTGGTTTTAATTTAGAATTTTGTTTTAATTTGTTCTACAGGTGTGTTTTTGACATTGGACGCGCCGTGCTAGATCTCGTGATATTATTCCTGTTGATCTGGAGATTGAAAGAACTCTCAGATCACTAAGAAGAAATAAGATACTAGCCATGGCTGAAGAAGATCGTGAGGTACTACCACGCACCTTGAAGGACTATGTACGGCCAGTTGTGAATGGAAATTACTCGAGCATAATGCACCAGCCAATTAATGCCAACAACTTTGAGCTCAAACCAGCTTTGATTAGCATGGTGCAGCAGGCTCAATTCAGCGGATCGCCACTGGATGATCCCAATATTCATTTGGCTATGTTCTTGGAGATTTGTGACACTGTGAAAATCAATGGTGTTACTGAAGACACCATTAGACTGAGATTGTTTCCTTTCTCTTTGAGGGACAAGGCTAGAGGTTGGCTACCAATCCCTGAGGACGATACTCTTCTTATTACTTTACTATAAAACTATGATACTGTGTACTTGCAGTTTTACACCGGTCATTAATATATTGGTTTATTTATTTTAAATTATTGCATTTTAAAATTGGTTTTTATTTATTTGATGTTGTGTTTTATTTAATTAGTCATTTTACGGGTTTTAATGTCGTTTTCGGCAGATCCGTTTTGGTTTCCGAAGTGAGGATTGGACCTCATTTCTTTCCTACATCTTTTCTTTTTCCTTTTTCCTTTTTCTCTTTTTCTCTTTTCTTTCTTTTTCTTTTTTTTCTTCTTTCTTTTTCTCCCTTCTTTCTTTCTCCCCCGAGCCCCCCGTGCGTCGACCCTCTCTCTCTCCTCTCCTTCACGCCGTTCGACCATCAGCCCTGACCCACTGCCGTCCGGCCACCGTGGTTGACACCAGCCCCGCCGGTCGACGCCCCTCTAGCCGGCGCACCACCCCACCGAATCCCAGCCCCAGCCGTGCCGCCGTTTAGCCGGAAATAGCCCTTTATGCCCCACGGATTTTGCTCCGATCCGCCGCCGTCGCTCTACCTCCGGCCACCACCTCTTCACCACTATCACCGACTCCTTGCCATCCTAACCCACCCATTTCCGGCCTCTAATAGTCACTGGAACAGCTCCCACGAGCTAGCTTTACATTTTGGGAAATCCGGCCATCAACCACCGTTTTCGCCGCCACCCACGGCCAATCTCCACTTCCACTAGCTTCATAAACATCCTTAGACCCTTCCCTACCAATCCCAAGCCTTGGTTTGTCCCCATTCAAAAGTGGGTATTTTACAATCCACGGCCGCAGTGAAATTTCACTGTTACGTTGCTTTCCTTCCGCCGTTTGCAACGCCGCAAGCTTTCTAAAAATACCATATAGCGCTGTAAGTATTTTCCAAACCCTACTTTTAGATTTAAATATATTTTGCTCATTTAATAATTATTTGTTGTTGGTTGGCTGATTCCGGACTGAGTCTGAGGAGTTCGGAGCTCGGATGGATGGAGGACGGAGTTGCTTGTTTTATTGATTTATGGTTGGTTGATCTTTTTGTGCATTGATATCGCATTTACATGGTGCATGCACATGCATTTTTATTTAATTGAGAAAAGCTTGTTTTATTGGCATAAGTGGATTTTTGGGTGCGTGTGTATCACGACCCCAAGCCGGGATGGGGTATTATCTCGGTGGAACTCCTCTGGTCACTCGGGAGCGGAATAAATTGAGTGACGTCCCCTGAGTTGTCGCTGGGCGACAACGGGAGCGGGGGCTAGGGGATGCTTGGCTACAAATGCGCCGGGCGCGGAGCCGGGCATCGCTCTATGCATCGACTCCATGGCCCTTCGCTGGCGAGGGCTAGAGGATGCTTGGCTACGAACGCGCAGGGCGCGGAACTGGACATCGCTCGTTAGGTGTCACATGCGTGGTCATAACCTGAGGTGTGGCACTGGAGCCAGGGTGTGCGGATGACCCCTATGGGAGGTCATGGTGCATACGGATTAATTGGATAATGGTTTGAGATGGATATGGGCTAAATGTGACTTTTGGCGTTATATTTGGAAAGGTTACGTTTTTGGGCCAAATGGGATTTTTGGCGTGCATGGAAAAAATATGATTTTATGGGTTTTGTGCATTGGCATCCTTTCATGCATATTTTTTGAGTTTTATATGTTTTTATCTGGTGGTGTTTGGATTTTACTTACCTGCAGCGCCATTTTTTTTTGGTTCCATAGATTTTAGTGCAGGGTTCGAGGAGGAGGAGGAGGCTAAGCCCGAGGATGCGGCTTCGCCGGAGTTTTGAGTTGAAGTTATGCTTTGTAGCTGTTTTTAAAACTATATTTGTGTTATGTAATATTTTATTTATGTATATTTTAAACAGCTTGTATTATATTAAGAAAAAATTTTGGTACTTAGTTATATGACTTTCGTTATCCGCTACGTTTCCTTTTGCACATTTGTTGCTCTTACACACACTTGGCACTCGTCGATAGGGTGGTGACCCGGGTTGTCATCATCCGGACGTCTCGATTTCCCCGTGTCCGTGCGTGGGGATTTGGGGGCGTCACAAAGAGATTCTATCTTCAGTTCTTGACATTCGGGTAACTGATTTTGAGGAATTGAAGACTCTTCAAATGAAGGATCCGAAGCTGCTGAATATCAGAAAAAGAGTCAGAAAATCTCGAGGGCCGTTGTACTATAGTATGGATAAAGATGGAATACTTTGGTTCCTTCAAAGGCCCTTCAAGCCACAGGGTTTTTGCTCCGATATGCCGCCATCGCTCCACCTCCGGCCACCACCTCTTCACCACTTCATCATCGACTCCTTGCCCGTCCTAACCCACCCATTTCTGGCCTCTAACAGTCACTGGAACAGCTCCCACGAGCTAGTTTCCGTTTTTGGCATTTCAGCCCTTCCTCCGCCATTTTCGCCACCACCCACGGCCAAACTCCACTTCACTTAGCTTCATAAACATCCTTAGACCATTCCCTATCAATCTCGAGCCTTGGTTTGTCCCCGTTCAAAAGTGGATATTTTACAACCCACGGCCACAGTGAAATTTCACTTTTACGTTGCTTTTCTTCCATCGTTTGTAAGGCCGCGAGCTTTCTAAAAATACCATATAGCGCTGTAAGTATTTTTCAAACCCTACTTTTAGATTTAAATATATTTTGCTCATTCAATAAATATTTGTTGTTGGTTGGCTGATTCCTGACTGAGTCCGAGGAGTTTGAGGGTCGAATAGATTGAGGATGGAGTGTTTGGTTTTGGTTGTTTGTGATTGCTTGATTATTTCGCCATGAGGCGTGAGTTGCATATTGTGTATATGTGCATTTTATTTTATTTGAGAAAATCATGTTTTATTGGCGTAAATGGTTTTCGGGTGTGTGAGTCTCACGAGCCCAAGCCGGGATGGGTTATTATCTCGGTGGAGCTCCTCTGGTCACTCGGGAGTGGATAATACTGAGTGACATCCCTGCGACAACTGGATCGCACGATATGGTAATGCTGTTGTGTCGACTCTGTGGTCCCTAGAGTGGCGAGGACTAGAGGATGGCCTAGCCAGAGACGCGCTGGGCGCGAGTCTGGGTATCGTTCGTTTAGGTGTCACACACGTAGTCGTTACCTGCAGTGTGGCACAAAGCCAGGGCGTGTGGATGATCCCTAGGGGAGATCATGGCGCATGCATAATTGGATCGTGTTTATGGCTTTCGGATGTAGGCCATTATCTGGGATAATGACGAGGATGTGTTGAGGCTTTTGATCCATTTTTTGAGAAAATGGCTAGATTTGGTTTCGAGGCTTCTGATCCATTTTCTGGGAAAATGGTGGTTTGGGCCATTATCTGGGATAATGACGAGGCTTGGTTTTAAGGATATGTTTTTGTGGGCCAAATGAGTTTTTTGGCGTGCGTGGAAAAAATATGGTTTTATGGGACATGTGCATTGGCTTTTCTTTTATGCATATTGTTTGAGTTTTATATGTTTTTATCTAGTGGTGTTTGGAGTTTACTTACCTGCGGTAACCCGTGATGTCATCATCCAGACGTCTCGATTTTCCCGTGTCTGTGCGTGGGGATTTGGGGGCGTCACAATGGGTTGTAGCGCAAACGGCGATCAAAAGCCAAAAAGGCTAAAACGGAAAGTGAGATGGTTGGACTTCACTGGTGATGGATCAAAGTTGAGAATGGATGGGTTAGGTAGCTGGAATGTTGGTGGTGAAGTGGTGAAGAGGTGGTGTCCAACGGCGGCCCAATGATGGCGCGGGGATGCTAAGACCGCACGGCTTGATGGGCTTCGTGGGAGTAAACGGCTGGGAACTAGGGGCTGAGATTGGTGGAGTATGTTGACCGACAAGAGGGGAAGCTCTAGTAGCAGTGGTGGCACTGTTGGGAAGGGCATGATAGGGCAGAAAATGTGTAACCAGGTCAGGCTACACAAGGCCAACGGGAAGAGAGCATGGGGGTGGTGGTTGGGGTGGGTGAGGTCCCCGACGTGAGTGGGAGTGGTTGAGGTGGGTGGTGACAATCGGCAGTGCAAGGTGGCTGGGCTGGCAAGAGAGAAACACACAGAGAGAATGAGAGGGCAGGTTGGGTCACATGCGGGCTAGGGAAAAACAGAGGGGAAAAGAAAGAGAAAGAAGAAAAAGGAGAAGGAAAAAAGAAAAAGGGAAAGAATGAGGTCCAATCCTCACAACTTGTGTCACCAAAACTGATCCAACGAAAATAAATTTAAAACAATAAAATTGAATAAATTAATTTAAACACATTAACTAGCTAAAATAAAATAAATACTAAAAAAAACAACACAATAATTTAGAATCCAAAAATAAACTGATTTAAATTAAAAAATAATTTAAACACAAAACAATAATTAGTACTAAGAAAGCACAACAAATTAAATTTCACAACTTAAAAATCATATAATAAATCCAACTAAAATCCAATAAATTTAAAACAAGAGAACCAATTTTTTTAAATAAATTAAAATACTCATTTAATAAAAATACACTAAAATATGGGGTATCACATACACTAACAAAATTGCTCATGTTTTAGCTCAGAATGCCCTTCTTCTTTCTAATGTTGTAGTGGACATTGAGGATCCTCCTTCATGCATTAGGTATTTGTTATGATTTTTTATCAATGAAATATATTTCCTTTAAAAACAAAAGAATACAAGAAATTCATTATATATATGGCCGTCCTAATTAGTACAGTTAGTAATGCATGATAATTATCATAATTAAGTTATGAGGAATTAGATCTAGCATGGTCAAAAGATTCATATATGCTCATCATGAAGGTTGGGAATTCAGTTTTCTCCCATGATCAATAATCATGCTGATGTCCTTTTGTTTAGACTGGGCCATGTGTTTAGACGGGGCCCACGTGCTATAGCCTTATTGCCAATATTTTTGTGATTGCTTTTTCCAAGTATTTTGTGTTGTATTTTGGTTTAATAATAAAAAAGAAATAGGCTATTAGACAAAGTGTCCATAGCATTTGAGTCCCACTCCTCCTTAGGAGGTATGTGGGTGATTGTATTCCTCCTCTTTGAGAGGAAGGAGTGTGGTTGTACTCATCTTCCTTGGGAGGATGGAGTATGTTTGTACCTCTCTTCTTTAGAAGAGAGGTCGGTTAGCTCTTTTTTAACAGAGCACTTTCTTTATTGACTATTGTCAGGAGAGAGTTTATAGAAGTTAAGACAATGTCCGTCACAAAGAAATTTGTGGTCGGAGGAGCCCCTAATAGATGTGTAGTTTGGCTGGTAATCTGGGTTTTTCCTTGTATTGATCAGTCACAGCTGTAACTTCAGTTTCATTGAACGAATTGAAGTCTATTTCTATCAAAAAAGAATAATAATAATCATGCTGAGTCCACTTAGGGATGCTTGATTATTACTTACTTAAGCATGAATAATATTCTTATCATCTATATATATATAGAAGTGTTACTGCCACAAAAAATTTTTACAAAAGTAAATCTACAAATTGAAGTGATTTTATCTTTAAAATAAAAATAATTTCATAATTTAATGTATTATATTAAACTACGTCAGTTTATGGTTTTACTTTTGTAGAATCTTTTTATGGCTAAAATATTTTTCATATAAATATATATATATATACAGGATATGTATATAATATGTATGTAATCGTGCATGCATGCTTAAAATTAGATACACCATCCATTAATATTGTTACAAATGGTATAACCATGCATATATGCATTAATTTCAATGAAAACATTGAATTAATTAACTTTAGCAGTAGCTGATACGTTCATAAACCACGCCACTAACATGACCGACTAGGCACTAGTCCATTCGTAATCATTCATGCTGGCTATAGCTAGCTGTCAAACACTCATGTCATGGTTATCATCTCTATTTGCAAGTCTAGCTTCTCATCATTATTACTTATATATTGGTCTTGGATCTTGATTTAATTTGACATATAGGAAAATAGGATTAAATACTATAATAATTAAACGTTAACCCTAATCAAAAGTATTCTTAGGATATAATAATTTCATGTTTAGGCATCACTCAAATATAAAAAAATATTTGATAATTTTAAGTTTTCAATTTTTTTTCTATTCATTATTTAATCATTCTAACTATTTTAAACTTTTAAATAAAATATAAAAAACACTACTACAATTATTTCAAATTTTAAAATGAAAATTATATGCTTACAATATTTTAATTTTATCATATTTTTATTTAATTCTTTTCTCTCATTTTTCAAGATATATTAGGCTCAGTTTGGATTGAGAGTTTATCTCGTCTCATCATTACAACTTTTACAAATTTCTATACAAAATAAACTAAAAAATTCAATTTTTTTAAAATCTCAAAATAGTAATAATATTAAAAATAATATTCTAACAATATTTTGTTTAATTTTTTATTTTCATCTCAATTCATCTTGTCTTAACATATTATCCAAATCTAACCTAAAATATTTTATAAACTTAAATCATTTTATTAATATTTATATATTTCTCATCTAATCTCATTTTTCGAATATCCCCTATCTCATTTCTCGAACATCCCCTACAATGTCGAAATCACCTCAGATCCTCAAGTTCTTAATTACTTAGCCCCTAAGGACCATATATATTTTAAGGAATACATTATTAATAGCTCCAATTATATAAGTTTTCCACGTATATATTGACTTGAGGTCTCCTCCACTTTGTCAGTGCTCCTACCATGCATCCACCCATTAATTCCTGTAGCAAGAAGTAATATTTGGAGTTAAATATTGTATTATTTTATTTGGAACGACTAAATAGTCTTTGCCTCAATTAATTATATATTCAAGGGGATACTTGTGACGCCCCCAAATCCCCACGCCCGAACACGGGGAAATCGAGACGTCCGGATGGTGACAACCCGGACCACCATCCTAACGACGTGTGCCAAGTGTGTGCAAGAGCGACAAAGTGCACAAGACAAACGCAGCGAGAAGCAAGTCAATAATTAAGTACCAGAATTTTTCTTAATGTAATACAAACTGTTTAAAACATACTTAAATAAAATATTACAAGAAACACAAATACAAGTTTGAAAACAGATAAAAAGCACAGCATCAGCAACCCGGCGGAGCCGCATCCTCGGGCTCAGTCTCCTCCTCCTCTTCCTCGAACTCTGCACCAAAAGCTACGGAACCAAGAAAGGTTCCGCAGGTAAGTATGACCCAAACACTACCAGATGAAAATACATACAACCCAAACAACAAGAAAACAAGATCAAACAAACACACGCCCCGCTACACATATATTTTAACACGCACGCCAAAACCCAAAAGGCCCACCAACCTCCATAAAGCCACACCTCGCCATTATCCCAGATAAAGGCCCAAACCACCATTTTTCCCAGAAAATGGATCATAACTGAAAAACCATACCACAACCCGCTCCGTATGCACCATGATCTCCCCTAGGGATCATCCGCACACCCTGGCTCAGTGCCACACCGTAGAGAACGGCTACGCGTGCGACACCTAAACGAGCGATGCCCAGACTCGTGCCATGCACTTACCGGGCCGGGCCATCCTCTAGCCCTCGCCAGCGAAGGGCCACGGGATCGGTGAATAGAGCGATGCCTGGACTCGTGCTCAGCACGTACCGGGCCAGACCCATCCTCTAATTTCCGCTCCCGGAGTCAGTGAGTAGAGCGATGCCTGGACTCGTGCTCAGCACGTACCGGGCCAGACCCATCCTCTAATACTACTCCGTCATCGCGCAGGGCCTCAGAATCGGTGAATAGAGCGATGCCTGGACTCGTGCTCAGCACGTACCGGGCCAGACCCATCCTCTAGTACCGAACTCGTCAGCGCCCAGACGACTACTCAGGGGATGTCACTCAGTATTGACCGCTCCCGAGTGACCAGAGGAGCTCCACCGTGATAATAACCCATCACGGCTTGGGCTCGTGAGACACACGCACCCAAACGCCAAAACGCCGATAAACATGATGCACATGCACGCGATATGCAACGCACACAAATAAAATGCAACGCACACCACACGGCCCAATCGAAACAACCAATAACAACCAACCAAACAAACACTCCGTCCTCAATCCATCCGACCCCCGAAACTCCTCGGACTCAGTCCGGAATCAACAACCAACAACAAACAATTAAATAAATAATTAAATAAATAAATCAATTGAATGAGCAATATATATTAAAATCTGAAAATAGGGTTTGGAAAATACTTACAGCGCTATACGGTATTTTTAGAAAGCTCGCGGCGTTGCTAACGGCGGAAAAACAGCAACGTCACAGTGAAAATTCACTGTGGCCGTGGGTCCGAAAAACCCACTTTTGAACGGGGACAAACTAGGACATGAGATTGATAGGGAATGGTCTAGAGGTGGTTGTGAAGCTAATGGAAGCGATGGACGGCCGTGGGTGGCGGCGGAATGGCCGGAAATGGCCGAAAATGGCAAATCGGAAAACAAGCTCGTGGGAGCTGCTCCGGTGGTCGATGGAGGCCGGAAATGGGTGGGTTAGGACGGCAAGAGGTCGGTGATGAAGTGGTGAAGAAATGGTGGCCGGAGGTGGAGCGACGGCGGCGGATCGGAGTGAAATCCGTGCGCCCTTTGGAAGCTTTTTTCGGCCAAATGGCCGGCCGGTTGGAGGTGGTTTTCGGTGGGGAGGTGCACCGGAGGGAGGGGAAGAAAATGGGACCGGTGGGAGGTCGGGAGGTGGCCGGACGGCGCTGGGCCGGAGGAGAGAGAGAGAGACGACGCGGGAGAGGGAGGGAAGAGAGAGAGAGCACGGGGGGGGGAGCCGATCGGGGAGAGAGAAAGGGAGGGAAAAAAAAAGAAAAGAAAAAAAAGAAAGAAGAAGAAAGAAAGAAAAGAAAAAGAAAAAGAAAAAAGAGAGGAAAAAGGGAAAAGATGTAGGGAAAAGATGAGGTCCAAACCTCATTCCGGAAAGCAAAACTAACCCGCCAAAAAGATTAAAAAAACACAAAACAACTAAATAAAACACAACACCAAATAAAATAAATTAATTTAAAAACCAACTTTAAAAAAACGCAAATAAATTAAAATAAATAGCTAATATATTAATTAAAATAAAAACAATTATTTCAGCGAAAATACACTCAAAAACGGGTCATCACATCCTCCCCTCCTTAAAAACAATTTCGTCCTCGAAATTGCAAGATCACCACCAACTTAAACCAAGCCACACAAACGCACATGAACCAACTGAGACCAAGATTAAAATACATACCTTCATCATTCAAACAAATATGGATACTGCTCCCTCATGTCTGCCACTCGCTCCCAAGAGAAGTCTTGTGCTAACGGATCTCCCCAAGCCACTTTAACCAACGGTATCGTCTTGGACCTCAATTGTTGCTCCTTCCAATCGAAAATCTGCGACGGAACAACTTCATAAGTGAGATCCGGTTGCAACTGAATACTTGCTGGGTCGACGAAGCGTGGCTCTTGCTGTCCAAAGCTTTTCTTCAGGGATGATACGTGGAAGACATCATGAACATCCCCAAAATAATCTGGCAAAGCAACTCTGTAGGCGACGGACCCTACTCTCTCCAGAATCTGAAAAGGGCCGACATACCTTGGATCTAGCTTCCTCTTTTTACCAAAACGCTTGACACCTCTCATGGGAGAGACTTTAAGATATACCCAATCACCAACTTCAAATGACAATTCTCTCCTCCTGGTATCAGCGTAGCTTTTCTGGCGACTCTGAGCTGCCGCCATTTTATCTCTGATGATCCGGACTTGGCTTTGCATCTCTTGAATTATTTCGGGTCCAATCACCCTACTCTCCCCAACTTCATCCCAACACAAGGGCGACCTGCACTTTCTCCCATAAAGAGCTTCGTAGGGAGCCATCTGAATGGTCGCATGGAAGCTGTTATTGTAGGCAAACTCAATGAGCGGCAAATGATTTTCCCAACTCCCTTGGAATTCCATGACACACGCTCGCAGCATGTCTTCCAAAGTCTGAATGGTGCGTTCTGACTGGCCGTCTGTCTGCGGGTGATAGGCAGTACTGAACTTCAATTTAGTACCCAAAGCTGCCTGTAAACTCTTCCAGAACTGCGATGTGAACCTCGGGTCCCGATCCGACACTATACTCTTTGGTATGCCGTGTAGCCGCACTATCTCCTTGACATACAAACGGGTTAACTTACCCAAAGAGTCGGTGTTATTAACAGGCAGAAAATGAGCACTCTTCGTTAATCGGTCCACAATCACCCAAACAGAATTCTTCCCACTAGGCGTTCTCGGCAAACCCACAACAAAGTCCATCGTGATGTCATCCCATTTCCACTCAGGAATAGGGAGGGGTTGGAGCACACCTGCAGGTCTCTGATGTTCGGCCTTTACCTGTCGGCATGTGTGGCATTTTTCAACATGTAAGGCGATGTCCTTCTTCATTCCATCCCACCAGTAATTCTTCTTTAAGTCCCGATACATTTTTGTACTGCCTGGATGAACAGAATAAGGGGCCGCATGAGCCTCTGCCATGATCCGCTCTTTGAAATCTGAGTCCTTTGGAATCACTCTGCGATCTCGGAACCGTAAAATCCCATCACTATCCAAGCTATAGTGCAACGGCCCTCGAGACTTTCGAACTCTTTTCCTGATGTTCAGCAGCTTCGAATCCTTTCTTTGGAGAGCTTTCAATTCTTCAAAATCGGTTACCCGAATATCAAGAACTGATGATAAAATCTCCACTTGCTGCGAACTCTCTAGTAGGAGCCTTCTCATCCCACAAAGTAACGAATCCACTTCCGACGGCTCAGCTTCGTCTTCCAAATGTGACTTCCGGCTCAAAGCATCAGCAACTATATTAGCCTTTCCTGGATGGTACTTGATCTCACACTGATAGTCACTGATTAGCTCCAGCTACCGCCTTTGCCTCATATTCAAATTTTTCTGGGAAAACAAATGCTTCAAACTCTTATGATCAGTAAATACCTCACAAGCTTCCCCATACAAGAAATGCCGCCAGATCTTGAGTGCAAAAACAATCGCAGCCAATTCTAGATCGTGCGTCGGGTAATTCTTTTCATGGTCCTTAAGCTGACGAGATGCATAGGCTACAACCCGTCCTTCCTGCATAAGGACACAACCCAACCCAAACTTGGACGCATCGCTGAAGACTACGAAAGGCTTATGCGGTTCAGGGAGTGCTAACACTGGTGCCGTCGTCAACCTGTTCTTTAATTCCTGGAAGCTTCTCTCACATTTATCTGACCATACAAATTCTGTATTCTTCCGAGTCAAGGCTGTGAGAGGTCCGGATAGGCGAGCAAAACCTTCTACAAATCTTCGATAATAACCGGCGAGCCCCAAGAAACTCCTGATCTCCCGTACTGTAGTCGGGCGTGGCCATGACAAAATGGCTTCTATTTTACTAGGATCAACTGCCACCCCGCCCCTGGAAATTACATGCCCAAGAAATTTAACTTCTTCCAACCAAAACTCACACTTGCTAAGCTTGGCATAAAGCCGGTGTTCTCTCAATCTTTCAAGTACCAGACTAAGATGATACACATGCTCTTCAACATCTCGAGAATAAATCAATATATCATCAATAAATACCACCACAAAAGAATCCATATAAGGTTGGAACACCCGATTCATTAAATCCATGAAAGCAGCAGGAGCATTAGCTAGCCCAAACGGCATCACCTTAAATTCATAGTGTCCATACCTCGACCTGAAGGCAGTTTTAGGCACATCCTGCTCTCTGATTCTCAGCTGGTAGTATCCCGACCTCAGATCAATTTTAGAGAACACGGCTGCTCCCTGAAGCTGGTCAAATAAATCATCTATCCGCGGGAGAGGATATTTATTTTTGATGGTCACCTTGTTCAACTCCCGATAGTCAATGCACATACGAAGAGTTCCATCTTTCTTTTTAACAAATAAAACTGGGGCACCCCACGGCGACGTACTAGGCTGAATAAATCCCTTCTCTACTAATTCTTGCAACTGAGTCTTCAACTCTTTCAATTCAGCCGGTGCCATGCGGTAAGGAGCCTTATGCACAGGAGCCGCTCCAGGTTCCAAATCTATAACAAACTCCATCTCTCGCACGGGGGGTAGTCCGGGCAAATCATCCACAAACACATCGGGGAACTCTTCCACAACTGGAATGTCTGCCAAGGACTTCTTCTCAGACGGCGTGGATACCATCTGGACCAAGAATGCATCCGCTCCCCATGCAATTTCTCTTCTTGCCTGTATCGCCGATATAATCATCGGTTTTTCTTTCAATTTACTCCCCGCGAATTCCAGACAATCACCATCCGGAAGCTGAAAGCTAACTGTCCGACTTCTGCAATTAATAGTCGCAGAATATCGGTATAGCCAATCCATCCCGAGGATGATATCAAAACCCAACAGCTTGAACACTACCAGATCAGCATCCAAAAACCTTCCCTCAAAATTTAACGGGCATCCCAAAGCAACTTTGGAACACCACACCCTCTCACCATCGGGTAGAGCCACTACCATAGCCTTCGGCAACGGTTCCGTGACCAAGTTACACACCCGAGCAAACGTGGAAGACACAAACGATTGTGAAGCACCGGAATCAAACAAGGTACAAGCATAAAACTCATACAAACGAACTCTTCCTGTGATTACTCCAGCATCATGGGTCGCTGGTGCCTCATCATCTACCTCTCCGGGTGTGACAGCATAAACCCGGGCTTGCACTGGTTGTCTCGGGTTGGTTCTTCCACCGCGCCTACCTCCACGGTTCCCTTGAACCATTCTTGGACATTCTCGGGAAAAGTGGCCCGGCTGGCCACAAGTAAAACATCGAGCTCCACCAGAAGAGCACTCGCCCGCATGAGCTCTATTGCAAATTCCACATACAGGTACACGTCCTCCCATGCGAACACTTGAGGATGCTTGCGATCGAGTCCCGGACCGCTGAACAAACTTCTGGGGCGAACCCGAGCTACTTCCTTCACCAGAAAAACTCCGCCTCTTTTGTCCTGGAGGGGAGCCCATACCCAGATTATTTTCCCGCTCTATAAGGGTGGCCACATCCACTAACTCCTGAAAAGTGGATATCCAGTGGCTGACCACCAAACGGCGTATATCAGGGCGTAGTCCCTCCTGGAAACGCTCTGCTCGCAACTCCTCAGTGGCAACAAGATGAGGAGCGAATTGCTCAAGTTCTATGAACCTCCGGGCGTATTGTTCCACTGTTGCGCCCCCTTGGATCAAATTAGAGAATTCTCTTGCCTTTTGTTTTCTTACCGAGGCGGGAAAGAAGCGGTCATTGAACTCCTTCTTGAAATGCTGCCAGGTCACTGCAGCGAAAGATCCCAACTCAGCTTCCAGCATCACCCTCCTGGTATCCCACCAATCAGAGGCGATACCCTGCAAAAGATAGCTGGCGTAGAGTACTTGCTGAGCTTCAGTACATCCACACACCTCAAAGGTTTTCTCCAGGTCTCTGATCCATCTTCCAGCCTGAAGAGGATCCTCATTTCCAGTGAAGTGTGGAGTCCGATGCGCTAGGAAGCGCTCATAGGTGCATCCGGCTTGCACCATGCTACTTGACCCGCCCGGATACATCCAAGGCCCTCCTTGATATGGCCAAGGACCTCCTGGTTGTGGCCAATACACTCCCTGTGGCGGACAAGGCCCTCCGGGTGGTGGACAAGGCCCTCCTTGTGGTGGCCAAGGACCTCCTTGTGGTGGCCAAGGCCCTGTCTGTTGTGGCCTAATATTCTGTTGCATAAACTCCGTCATCTGCCTTATTGCCTCGGCTATGGAGTCATCTCTGGAGGTATTGTCCTGCGGTTCCTGAGTATTTTTCCTTGGTCTTCCTGGTCTTCCTGGTCTTTCCATTTCCTGTCACAACACCACACTTGACCCTCCTTTAAGAAAACAGATAAAACCATCACAAAACCAACATAAACAAAAACAACACAACACATCAAGAAACAAAAGAAACCGGCATGTTAAAACATAACTAAATAAATAAAAACAAGCAAACAAGCTCAAACAAATAAACAAAGGAAACAACTATACTTAACATAATTTTTAAAACACAACTTTAAAACATTCTGGTACTACCTACGGGACATGTGGTTTTACCCAGAGCCAAACCGCTCTGATACCACCTGTGACGCCCCCAAATCCCCACGCCCGAACACGGGGAAATCGAGACGTCCGGATGGTGACAACCCGGACCACCATCCTAACGACGTGTGCCAAGTGTGTGCAAGAGCGACAAAGTGCACAAGACAAACGCAGTGAGAAGCAAGTCAATAATTAAGTACCAGAATTTTTCTTAATGTAATACAAACTGTTTAAAACATACTTAAATAAAATATTACAAGAAACACAAATACAAGTTTGAAAACAGATAAAAAGCACAGCATCAGCAACCCGGCGGAGCCGCATCCTCGGGCTCAGCCTCCTCCTCCTCTTCCTCGAACTCTGCACCAAAAGCTACGGAACCAAGAAAGGTTCCGCAGGTAAGTATGACCCAAACACTACCAGATGAAAATACATACAACCCAAACAACAAGAAAACAAGATCAAACAAACACACGCCCCGCTACACATATATTTTAACACGCACGCCAAAACCCAAAAGGCCCACCAACCTCCATAAAGCCACACCTCGCCATTATCCCAGATAAAGGCCCAAACCACCATTTTTCCCAGAAAATGGATCATAACTGAAAAACCATACCACAACCCGCTCCGTATGCACCATGATCTCCCCTAGGGATCATCCGCACACCCTGGCTCAGTGCCACACCGTAGAGAACGGCTACGCGTGCGACACCTAAACGAGCGATGCCCAGACTCGTGCCATGCACTTACCGGGCCGGGCCATCCTCTAGCCCTCGCCAGCGAAGGGCCACGGGATCGGTGAATAGAGCGATGCCTGGACTCGTGCTCAGCACGTACTGGGCCAGACCCATCCTCTAATTTCCGCTCTCGGAGTCAGTGAGTAGAGCGATGCCTGGACTCGTGCTCAGCACATACCGGGCCAGACCCATCCTCTAATACTACTCCGTCATCGCGCAGGGCCTCAGAATCGGTGAATAGAGCGATGCCTGGACTCGTGCTCAGCACGTACCGGGCCAGACCCATCCTCTAGTACCGAACTCGTCAGCGCCCAGACGACTACTCAGGGGATGTCACTCAGTATTGACCGCTCCCGAGTGACCAGAGGAGCTCCACCGTAATAATAACCCATCACGGCTTGGGCTCGTGAGACACACGCACCCAAACGCCAAAACGCCGATAAACATGATGCAAATGCACGCGATATGCAACGCACACAAATAAAATGCAACGCACACCACACGGCCCAATCGAAACAACCAATAACAACCAACCAAACAAACACTCCGTCCTCAATCCATCCGACCCCCGAAACTCCTCGGACTCAGTCCGGAATCAACAACCAACAACAAACAATTAAATAAATAATTAAATAAATAAATCAATTGAATGAGCAATATATATTAAAATCTGAAAATAGGGTTTGGAAAATACTTACAGTGCTATACGGTATTTTTAGAAAGCTCGCGGCGTTGCTAATTGCGGAAAAACAGCAACGTCACAGTGAAAATTCACTGTGGCCGTGGGTCCGAAAAACCCACTTTTGAACGGGGACAAACTAGGACATGAGATTGATAGGGAATGGTCTAGAGGTGGTTGTGAAGCTAATGGAAGCAACGGACGGCCGTGGGTGGCGGCGGAATGGCCGGAAATGGCCGAAAATGGCAAATCGGAAAACAAGCTCGTGGGAGCTGCTCCGGTGGTCGATGAAGGCCGGAAATGGGTGGGTTAGGACGGCAAGAGGTCGGTGATGAAGTGGTGAAGAAATGGTGGCTGGAGGTGGAGCGACGGCGGTGGATCGGAGTGAAATCCGTGCGCCCTTTGGAAGCTTTTTCCGGCCAAATGGCCGGCCGGTTGGGGGTGGTTTTCGGTGGGGAGGTGCACCGGAGGGAGGGGAAGAAAATGGGACCGGTGGGAGGTCGGGAGGTGGCCGGACGGCGCTGGGCCGGAGGAGAGAGAGAGACGACGCGGGAGAGGGAGGGAAGAGAGAGAGAGCACGGGGGGGGAGCCGATCGGGGAGAGAGAAAGGGAGGGAAAAAAAAAGAAAAGAAAAAAAAGAAAGAAGAAGAAAGAAAGAAAAGAAAAAGAAAAAGAAAAAAGAGAGGAAAAAGGGAAAAGATGTAGGGAAAAGATGAGGTCCAAACCTCATTCCGGAAAGCAAAACTAACCCGCCAAAAAGATTAAAAAAATACAAAACAACTAAATAAAATACAACACCAAATAAAATAAATTAATTTAAAAACCAACTTTAAAAAAACGCAAATAAATTAAAATAAATAGCTAATATATTAATTAAAATAAAAACAATTATTTCAGCGAAAATACACTCAAAAACTGGTCATCACAATACTACTGTTTCTTCATGATTCCTTTTATACATATATAAGTGAATATAGTAATTATTGATTCTAGTAAATCGTATTATGAATAAATAGGGCTGAAAAAGGCGGATTTAAACCATCATATTTATGTTCGAACGTAAACTAGAAAAATTGACATTTTAATAAGAGAAGGTAACATTTGTTAATTATAGTTCGAACGTTTATACGTTCGAATTTAGATTCCAACGTAAACGAACCAATGTCCGAACGTGCGTATCATAATGTTCGGACGTTCATTCCAATGTTAAGAAACTAGAGTTTGAACGCAAGAAGTACGTTCGGAGGTTTGGAACGTTAAACGTTTAAACATTCGAACGTTATGTTCATTTGTTGGTGTAAACGTTCGAACGTTATGTTATAATTTTATGTTTCTACGTTCGAATGTGTGTTCGAATGTGGAATACTGTTCAAATGTATTTTATTTACATTCGAACGTACATATTAGAAATATTAAATTCATCCAATTAATAAACATACCAATTATACCAATTGTATCATATTACATAACATATTTCACAACCAACAATGTTTGCAACTGTTTTCAAATTAGATATTAAAAATTTAATACACTAATAAAATTCATTTCTTTTTCTTTCCTTGTCCACCATGATTCTATTGCAATGATATAACACACTCCATTTGCAGCATCATCTCTCGCTGCACTTGCTCTTGGACGTCACTACATATTCTTTTCTCCTGGTCTCTTTGTTGATCCTGCAAACACATCTCTAAATGAGACTGTTGCTGTAAGAGAGACTCTAACTCTTATTGTTTAGACCTCATATACTCATTCTTGCGTCGTGCAGCTTTTAAATCTTTAGTAAGATTATTAATTTGTGAAGTCGATGAGATTGAGGAATATGAACCAGAATGCTTGAAAGATCATCCCAAACCTCTTGCCCTACTAGAGTTGGGCCCGAGCACTTTTGTGAAAATGTCTATGCGGAAGCTGACTGCATTTCCATCATTTTTCCCTACAGTTTGAAAGATCAAAACACATAATAAGTAACGTATTAAAAGAAATACAAATAAAAAAGAATTTAACTATATGTTGCATAATTTATTTAACAAAAGGAGCACCGCTTACATAATTAATTGCAGCGGCAGGATCCATCTACTCACTATGCTCACTCTTATGAGCAGTAACATAAACATGAACAAAAGAAAACTTTTCAGGATCATCACATTTCTAACAAGACGACATTAGCAAATTTAAAAAGATAGTGTTAGTACTTATATAAAAAAATAACAAGAAGATAAATGAATTATATAGTTTATTAATTACCATTTTTTCAGCAAGACGATGGAATGATCTTGAACTAGCACGATGGTGAATAGTCAGAGCGGATGTATTATGTGCATTTGTAGAACTTAAGTGCTACAAAATTAATTAAGACTATTAATTGTAATATATATAATATAAACAATACCTAATATTCTAGAATACCTAATATTCTAGAGATGCAAAAAGATCACAACACTTTATCCAATCGTCTAATTTCATATGCTGGAAAGGTGGCTGTGTAGCCTCTTCAAAAGTCTCAAACTTCTTGAAGTGGTCATGATATCATCCCTTGTGACATCGAAATAGTGTAGCCATTAACTCATTCACAGTTCTCAAATACTCGCTACGACCAAAGTCGAGGTCAAATTCATCCTAATTATAAATTAATTACATCAAAAATATGATATACTAATCTAGATGAAAAAAATGAACTGTCAAAGTAAACTCACAAGCACACGACTTCGAATGTGTTCCTTAATCTCATTCGGCACATCTCGCTAAGAGCACACATAAAATGGAGCATAAGCACGGACTACTGTACCAATATAGGAGGAAAGCACTACTGCACTATCATCCATTCCTCCAGTGGAATTATTAGGAATTGTGACTTTCAGATTGCCATGCGTTCGGTTTTTTTCAAGTGAGATGCCGCGTGTATAGCCACGACCGCGGCAAGCGGGTGCATCAACTAATAGATAATAGTATAATTTTTATAGTTGTATAGTTATTGAGACAAAAGTATAATTATATAATTAATTATCAATGACATTTCCTTACTAGTAGGTGTCGACTGTGCATTGTTCTCTCTAGTGTTAACTTCATCTTCAGGAACAGACTCCTCAGGTGGGGAGTCCTCAATGGGTTTGGGACTTGAACTTGGTGGAGGAGGCACATTTCTTCTTTGTCTTTTTGGCGGCATACTTGAAAATGATTATATATACCAAAAAAATTAATTAGATGAAATTAATTATTATTATAAAATTCTATACTCACCTATAAGAAAAAAGTTTTTAGTACTTTTAGTCTTCAGATTCGGATGTATTTTCCATCATTGTTTCAGAATCTTTCTCTAACCGGTAGGCTTTTCTTACCCTTGCACCTCTACTCTCCGCATACAGGACATGCTTGTTTCTCATGTCTTATATTGTTAAACAAAAGGTTAAATAAAAGAATATACTCACACACTACCTTTCTTCTAAAGAATGATTAAGAATTACCTGAAAGAACATGTCTAACAAGAATGTCCAATTACTTAACTGTCAGAAACTATCCGACCTTGACAACCATCAAGGCCTAAGAGATTTTGAGAGTCAAGTAACTTGACAGACATTTCTTTAAGATAATTCTCAATCATTCTCTACAAGACGGGAAGATTGTGAGCATATTTACAATATCTCTCTCTAGTTTAACAAAATAACACAACTATTTGCTTACTATATTTATTATAGATAAAAACTATATTTTTTTGTCTCTATACTTAGGGATTGATAACACTTAAATTTTAATTGTTATTATATAATTATTTTTATAATTGATACTTATTTATTTCTTATTTAATATTAATATACTATATATTAGATTATAATTATACTTAGGGATTGATACTAATATAATATACTATATATTATTAGATAATTTTAATTGTTATTATTTGTAAATTATATTTTTAGTTGTTATTTTTTATAAATAACAATATTATTAATTGTTATTATACAATTTAGATACTTATTTATTGAAAATTTTGTAAATTTTAATTGTTACTATATAATTATTAGATTATTGACACTTAGTATATATTATATATTATATTACTTCAAGATAATTTCCATATTATTATTTTTAAATAATATTATAACATATAATAATTGTTATTATTCAAATATATTAAATATATTGCATATATTCCTCCCATTATATAATATCTACTATGCACAACAAATAATCACTATATACATACTTTAATATATATAAATTCTTTAATCACAACATATTACACAAATAATCCACAATAATTCACAAATAATATGCTTCAAAAAAATACACACATCTAAAACAATTTAATTTTAAGAATAAACATACACATAACAACAATTTTTCATGTTAATTCATGGTACTACACAATCCATACCATAGATAAAATTGACAACAAAATGTAACAATAGAGTTTAGTATATATACCTTGTGCTCACAATATCCTTATCTTGCAAATCACAAGTTTTCAACAAGCCACAACAAACAATCCTTCAAAAAATTCACAATAGTAGCTAGTTAAATACATATAAAAAATACATTGACAAATATCATGTAAATTGAAAATACATTTGCAGAAAAAAACTTTACCTTACTTTCCTTTGGGAGAAAAAAATTATACACAAAATCTCTCTCCCTAACTTAATCTAACCCTCTCTCACTCTAACTCTCTCTCACTCAAACACTCTATCTAGCCCTCTCTCACTCTAACCCTCCTCTTCTTCCTCTCTCTCTCTCTAAAAGTCTGTCTCCCTCTCTCTCTTTCACGCACGGAATGAAAGCAGAATCAATATGTTTTCCCATGCGTGAAAGTTTTATATTCTGCTTATAATACAATAAACGTTCGGATGTTTATTAATTTACGTTCAAACGTTTAATTCTCCTGCTAATGTAAATAATTAAACGTTCAAACGTATAATAATCCTGCCCACGGAGTTAATATAACGTTCGAACGTAACTACAAAACGTTCGAACGTTTTAGGGTTCCAAAGATTAAGCGGGAAAAATCCCGCTACTTTTTCTAATACGTTCGAACATTTAACATGTAAGTTCGAACGTATTGGGGAAAAATTATATAATTATTATATATGATATTATATAATTTTGTTTAAAATAAATTTTGATATATTATATGAAAAAATAATCAATATTAACACAATATTATATATCATGTATATATATAGTTGAAATATATATTATATAATTTAATATATAATTATATATATTATATATAATATATTATAGTTGAAATATATAATATATTATATATATTATAGTAGTAGACTATAATAACTATAATTTACATGCTAGTCATTTATATAATAGTATTATATATTCTAGAATATGTATTATATACTATACTTATGGTGACCCGCTTTTACGTGTATTTTCACTGAAGGGTTGTTTTTAATTTATTTAATATATTGGTTTATTTATTTTAAATTAATGTATGTTAATTGGTTTTTATTTATTTTATGCGGTGTTTATTTTATTTAGTCATTTTACGGTTTTTAATGTCGTTTTCGACGGATCTGTTTTGGTTTTCGGAGTGAGGATTGGACCTCATTTCTTCCCTTCATCTTTTCTTTTCCCTTTTTCCTTTTTCTCTTTTTTTCTCTTTTCTTTCTTTTTTCTTTTTTTTCTTTTTCTTTTTCTCTTCCTTTTTCCCTCCCCTCCCGCGCGATACCCCTCCCGTCCGTCTCTCTCTCTCTCCTCTCCCTCACGTCGTTTCGACCAACCTCCCAGAACCACCGCCGCCGGCCACCGTGCGGCACACCACCCCCACCAAAATCTTCTCCTCCCTCCGGTGAACCACCCCACAAAATTCCACCACCAACGGAGCCGCCGTTTAGCCGGAAATCCACCTTCAAGCAGAGCGGTTTTTGCTCCGATCTGCCGCTGTCGCTCCACCTCCGGCCACCACCTTTTCACCACTTCATCACCGACTCCTTTCCATCCTAACCCACCCATTTCCGGCCTCTAATAGTCACCAGAACAGCTCCCACGAGCTAGTTTCCGTTTTGGGCATTTCGGCCCTTCCTCTGCCGTTTTCGCCACCACCCACGGCCAAACTCCACTTCCACTAGCTTCATAAAAATTCTTAGACCATTCCCTATCAATCCCGAGCCTTGGTTTGTCCCCGTTCAAAAGTGGGTATTTTACAACCCACGACCACAGTGAAATTTCACTGTTACGTTGCTTTCCTTCCGCCGTTCGTAACACCGCAAGCTTTCTAAAAATACCATATAGCGCTGTAAGTATTTTCCAAACCCTAATTTTAGATTTAAATATATTTTTCTCATTCAATAATTATTTATTTTTGGTTGGCTGATTTCGGACTGAGTCCGAGGAGTTCGGGAGTTGGATGGATGGAGGACAGAGTTGCTTGTTTTATTAATTTATGGATGTTGATTGTTTTGTGCATTGATATCACATTTACACGGTGCATGCACGTGCGTTTTAATTAAATTGAGAAAATCCTGTTTTTATTGGCGTAGTGGATTTTCGGCTTCGTGTATCACGACCCCAAGCCTGGATGGGGTATTATCCCGGTGGAGCTCCTCTGGTCACTCGGGAGGGTATTAAACTGAGTGACGTCCCCTGAGTTGTTGCTGGACGACGACGGGAGCGGGGGCTAGAGGATGCTTGGCTACGAACGCGCCGGGCGCGGAACCGGGCATCGCTCTATGCACTGACTCCGTGGCCCTTCGCTGGCGAGGGCTAGAGGATGCTTGGCTACGAACGCGCGGGGCGCGGAACTGGGCATCGCTCGTTTAGGTGTCACATGCGTGGTCGTTACCTGTGGTGTGGCACTGGAGCCAGGGTGTGCGGATGATCCCTATGGGAGGTCATGGTGCATACGGATTAATTGGTTAACGGATTGAGTTTGTTATGGGCCAAATGTGACTTTTGGCGTGATTTGGGAAAGGTTATGCTTTTGGGCCAAATGGAATTTTTGGCGTGTGTGGTAAAAAATATGATTTTATGGGTTTTGTGCATTGGCATCATTTCATGCATACTGTTTGAGTTCTATATGTTTTTATCTGGTGGTGTTTGGATTTTACTTACCTGCGACACCATTTTTGGTACCGTAGATTTTGGTGCAGAGTTCGAGGAGGAGGAGGAGGCCGAGCCCGAGGATGCGGCTCTGCCGGGGTGCTGAAGTGAAAGTTTAAGCTTTGTTGTTTGGTGTAAAAACAATATTTGTGTTTTGTAATATTTTATCATATATGTTTTGAACAGCTTTGTATTAAACAAGAAAAATTCTAGTACTTAGTTATGACTTTCTTTATCTGCTGCGTATTTCTTTTTGCACATTTGTCCCTTTTACACACACTTGACACTCGTCGATAGGGTGGTGACCCGTGTTGTCATCATCCGGACTTCTCGATTTCCCTGTATCCTTGCGTGGGGATTTGGGGCCGTCACAATACTATATATATATACTAGAATATGTATTATATACTATACTATATATATAAAAAATATATATACACTATATTATCGTTATTATATATTGTACTATTATATACACTAGATTATACATTATATACTATACTATATATATAATATATTATATAATATATATTATATATTATAGTAGTCTAATATAATATACTACTATAGTAAATGTAGTATATATACTATGTCATTATTTAGAATGATAGTTTTCTCTACTATTTTAATTTAATTGTATAATTTGTAAGAAATGATAATTTTAAGGAGAAAGTTGATTGTTTGTATATTTGATTTTTAGGTATATTAGGTATTGTCTAATCTTGTAAATTTATTTCTATGTATATTATGTTATAATCTTCTTGGTTTACATTTTCAGTTTCTAAAGGTGTGTTGATAGTAAATGTTTCAGGTTTGAATAAAGAATTCATTGAAACAGAATTTTTATGCAAAGATTTCCTATATAAAAGAGAAGTAAGTAGATTAAGGTATTGATGGAACACCACTAGGACCACCATTAAAACCTTCTTGGCAAGAACGGGCTAATCAATGAATTTTCATGGCTTACCATCACAAGATTTTCAATATACTCTATTTTCTTTTATGTAGGTTACCATTGATAAAAATCTGCACCAACGAATTTTTACTTTTTTTTTTTTTTTAATAAAGCAAGAGTACCTGATACCAACTACGTATACCGGGATATATAATATTATATATATAATATATATTAACAGATAATAGAATAAATATTAATAATCAAATGCATTAAGTGTAGAAAATAAGGGCAGGCGGTACAACTGTTCTTGATTCATGAATAAAAGTAAAGAACAATATAAGATAAAATCAACTTTATTGAAAACATAATACTTACAAGGAGATTAATTCTCAAATGATTGAAAGGCAGGTGACATGGAAAGGAGTTTACAAGAGAGAGTTTTTGAGAGTGACGAGAGAGAGGACTAGGAATGGCTTCAGATGAGAAATTCTAAATGCCTTTCCTTTCTTACAAACTACCTATTTATAGGCACCAAAACAGTAACTTACAATAATATTACTGACATGTACAGTGACTCATGCACAGTAAATAGGCAGCTACATTTATTAAACATGGGCGGCTAAACAGTAAATGGACAGCTGGATGATTCTTGACTGACGGGCATCTTGAACAGTGTTCTGATAATGGACAAAAGGACGATAATCTCTTAGAATTACATAATCTGAGGGTCTTAATTTGACAGTTCCAGTTCAAACGGATCTTGAGAATCTATCATCTGCGAGGAATAATATGGTGAGTTGTCATGAGAATGAGAGGCCTGTTGAGAGGGAGAGGCCTGATGTAGTGGCAATAATGCTGTTTGGTGTGCTGGAGATAATCTGACTTGATGGTCTTCGTCCTCATCACTGTCTGAGATTTGTGACATTGCTTCAACTAATTTTTTCAAATCCTTTTTATTGGTAATTGTTGCTAATTGAGTTTGGAATCTGCTTCTTTGAACAAGAACCTCAGGGGCCTTGGTAATCTTTGAGAACATTTTTACAACATGATCATAATTGTACTTTTCCCACCATTTTATAGAGACTTGGCGAACCAAGAACATAATGTTTTTGAGAGAAGGATGAGGTTTAATGACATATTCCCACTTCATGAACCAATTTAAATTGGTTTTAAGAAAGAAAAGAGAAGTGGTGGACAATGTGATAATGAATGTGACACCCCCAACTCCCACATACGGACACGTGAAAATCGAGGCGTCGGGATGATGACAACACGGGTCACCATCCTATCGCCAAGTGCCAAGTGTGTGTGTACATGCAACAAGTGTGCAATAAAATCACGCAACGGACAATAAAAGTCTTATAACCAAGTACCAGAATTTTTGTTTAATACAAACTTGTTTAAACCACACATAATAAAATGTTACAAGTCTCAAATACTGTTTCAAAACCAAAATACAAGGCATAAAACTAGTAGAGATATTTTTTGACATAAAGACTCCAAGTCAATACTCTGGCAAAACCGCCTCCTTAGGCTCAGCTTCCTCCTCCTCAAACTCTGCATCAAAATCTACGGTTCCAAAATAGTACCACAGGTAATAAACCAAGCAAACCTCAAGATAGAAAATATATTCATGCCACAACAATATGCATGAAAATGATGCCATATGCATATATCCCAAAAGTCCACATTTTCCACACACGCCAAAAAAAATCCTATTTTGGCCCAAAACATTTCCTTTAAACATAACCTCACCATTATCCCAGATAATGGCCCAAAAACCAAACCTTCAGAGTACTGTAGGCGGGAATCGCAAGCAGGACTCTACCACCATCCCTACGCGTGTACTATAGGCAGGAATCATAGGCGGGATTCTACCGCCATTCCTGCTTACCACCATCCCTACGCCGCGTGCACCTTAGGCGGGAATCTACCACCATCCCTCCTTACCACCATCACTACACGTGCCTCTAACTCAAATCAGTCAATCCAATTGTTCACATATACTGAAAATCATTTCTCGCTTAAAAGCCCAGTTTTCATTTTTACAAACACATGTACATGCATGCAATTACACGAAAACCCAGTTTTCCCTTTTTTAAACATGAACATGCATGCACTATCCAATGCAAACATCAAGGCACAAAATCTCCAACCAATATCAACATCAACCAAACATAACTAACTCCATCCTCAACTCCATCCGACCCCCGACTCCTCAGACTCAGTCCGGAATAACTAACCAGTCACAATTTATCGTTAAAACAAAGATATATTTTAATCTAAAAGAAAGTTTGAAAAATACTTACAGCGCTATATAATAATTTTTGAAGGATCAAGGAGCTACAAACGGCGGAGAAAAAGTAACGTAACAGTGTAAAATACACTATGGCCGTGGGTTGTAAAATACCCACTTTTGAATGGGGACGATTCATGGCTTGGGATTGATAGGGAATGACCTAGAGGTGTTTATGAAGCTAGTGGAACTGAGAATGGGCTGTGGGTGGCGGTGGAAATGGTGATGGAAGTGAAAATGGCCAAAACGAAGATGAGCTCGTGGGGGCTGCTCCAGCAACGGATCGGAGCTGGAAATGGGTGGTTTAGGACAGCAAGAGGTAGGTGATGATGTAGTGAAGAGGTGGTGGCTGGAGGTGGAACGACGACGACAAAATAGCTCAAAAATCATGTGGAATGGTGAGGCTCACGGCAGCTAACGGCGGCACGAGAGGGGCTGAATTTTGGTGGGGTGGTGCGTCGGCCGGAGGGGAGTCGACCGGTGGGGGCGGTGCACTACACTGCAGCTCGACAGCGGTGATCTAGGCTGGACGAAAAAATAGACGAAGAGGGAGGGGGAGGGGATGGGTCGTGCGGGGAGGGAAGCAGAAAAAGAAAGGAAAAAAGAAAGAAAGAAAGAAAAAGGAAAGGAGAAAAGAGAAAAGAAAAAGAAGAGATAAAGAAAAAGGGAAAAAGAAAATCGGGGTATTACATCCTCGCCCCTTAAAATAAATTTCGTCCTCGAAATTTCCTTTCCTTCTTTCCTTTCCTTTTTCTTTTTCCCTTTTTCTTTATCTCTTCTTTTTCTTTTCTCTTTTCTCCTTTCCTTTTTCTTTCTTTCTTTCTTTTTTCCTTTCTTTTTCTGCTTCCCTCCCTGCGCGACCCATCCCCTCCCCCTCCCTCTTCGTCTGTTTTTTCGTCCAGCCTAGATCACCGCTGTCGAGCTGCAGTGTAGTGCACCGCCCCCACCGGTCGACTCCCCTCCGGCCGACGCACCACCCCACCAAAATTCAGCCCCTCCCGTGCCGCCGTTAGCTGCCGTGAGCCTCACCATTCCACACGATTTTTGAGCTATTTTGTCGTCGTCGTTCCACCTCCAGCCACCACCTCTTCACTACATCATCACCTACCTCTTGCCGTCCTAAACCACCCATTTCCAGCTCCGATCCGTTGCCGGAGCAGCCCCCACGAGCTCATCTTCGTTTTGGCCATTTTCACTTCCATCACCATTTCCACCGCCACCCACGGCCCATTCTCAGTTCCACTAGCTTCATAAACACCTCTAGGTCATTCCCTATCAATCCCAAGCCATGAATCGTCCCCATTCAAAAGTGGGTATTTTACAACCCACGGCCATAGTGTATTTTACACTGTTACGTTACTTTTTCTCCGCCATTTGCAGCTCCTTGATCCTTCAAAAATTATTATATAGCGCTATAAGTATTTTTCAAACTTTCTTTTAGATTAAAATATATCTTTGTTTTAACGATAAATTGTGACTGGTTGGTTATTCCGGACTGAGTCTGAGGAGTCGGGGGTCGGATGGAGTTGAGGATGGAGTTAGTTATGTTTGGTTGATGTTGATATTGGTTGGAGATTTTGTGCCTTGATGTTTGCATTGCATAGTGCATGCATGTTCATGTTTAAAAAAGGGAAAACTGGGTTTTCGTGTAATTGCATGCATGTACATGTGTTTGTAAAAATGAAAACTGGGCTTTTAAGCGAGAAATGATTTTCAGTATATGTGAACAATTGGATTGACTGATTTGAGTCAGAGGCACGTGTAGTGATGGTGGTAAGGAGGGATGGTGGTAGATTCCCGCCTAAGGTGCACGCGGCGTAAGGATACTAGATACAACTCAAAATATACTTGAGAAAATCATACCATCAACCATTCCCAAACAAGCATGAGTAATGCTCTCTCCAAATCTACTCCTATAGGCAATTCTATCATATTCATACTAGTCTCCCAGCAACGCATCATGTCTAGAACTCCTAAAGCGGCCACGTAAACCGAAATCACCATATCCACAAGAACCTCAATACCGCACCCAAGTAAATTCCAATAATTATTTACTTCTTAGAATGAATTTATATTAACTTCAATCCACTCTTATGCTATAACATTGAAACCTTCATTGTATACTATATCTCGGTAACCTAATAGTCCTTCCAAAATAAACCGTCAATAAGCATAATTTGTACAACCATATGATTAATTTCTTACTAAAACTTCAAATCACCACTATTTCCTCAAAATCAGTGCAACAAATTGAATACTCAATTATCTCCAAAAAATCACACTTTCGCACGTATTTTGATGACTCGTCAAAATATATAATGACTATGTCCTCATAAATTAACAACATCAAGTACAAGCTCGATTAACACCTACGAACAAAAAAAACTTCTACCATATTTTGATAGAAAATAATAATAATATGCCTCCAAAAATCACGAATTATCACTCATTCCTCAATTGGCTCTAGCTGCCTCAATCAAAATCAATATTCTGTAACTACATCCATGATCATAGATAGGAAGTTAGTACCAAATCAACCTCAGCATCCCAAATTGAAAACAAGTTATTTCATCCCAAAAGATACTCGTCTCATCTAAGATAAGGAACATCCCTTTAAAGGCTCATACCCAACCTGACCCACCACGAGGAGCACCTAAAAAAAAAAACTTCTACCCGACAACCTAATTCTGAAAACTCATCACCTAAATTCTAAACACCATCTAATTTCCTCAAACTTGGAATGGATCAATCCTAAAACCGGTTGACTCACTCAAAAATGAGTAGCACTAAAGCTATCCCAAGTGCAGGAAGATGTCGTGTAATAATTGGGAATAAATTCCTAGATCGTCTCCTCAGGGAAAGTTACATAAAAATCAAACTCGTTGAAAAAGGTGAAACAAAGAGAAAATAAAATGATGGTATGTGCAATGGATGGAAAAGGGTACTAGTCATGGACTAGATTCATGTTTTTAGATTTTGATTGTCAGATTGGAATGTAAAGGACTAATAGATTAAACTCAGAAATTAATAAAACTAAATTAAGAATGAAACTAAATTAGGAAGTAATTGATAAAACATGCACTGAAAATTGAAAGCCCCAAATTCAATGTTCTAGGGTTCATCATTATATTCAAATCACAAATTCTCAAATTAAACCACCGTAATTGTAATCACTATTAAATTGAAAGCCTAACGAAACAATAAAAATAAATAACATGAATTAAATAAATAACAAATAAATTACTCAAACGTCTAAATCAAAATTCTCTAAAATAATTTAGAAACTTAAAACTGAAATGAAATAGCAAGTAGGAAATTGAAAAGATCAAGCCAATTGAATGGAGATGAAGATTTGAAGCGGTAGAGGAGGCTGAGCTGCAGTGGCAATTGGACCCCTCAAGGAGTTCTTCAATCTGCTGCAGTGTGAGTGAATGATCCAGTGGAAATTGTGTAGCTGCGTGAATGATCGATTGAATGAATCCTCCTCTCCGAATCTGAATGAAAATCAAAGAAAAAAATGAATTCTAAGTATTTCTCTACTCAAAACCGAGTTTTCCAGCCCAAGTGTCGGCCATAAGATGTAAAAAATCATTTATATACTCTGACGGCGGAATAAACCCAGATCTGTAAAATACGATATTCGCTTGAGCGGAGTGTCGAGCGAACATTGAGCGTTCGATTATGCCTAAGTTCACTCGAGGGGCCTGTCGAGCGAACATTGAGCGTTCGAATCTGCCTAAGTTCGCTCGAGCGGCCTGTCGAGCGAACATCGAGCGTTCGACTCTGCCTGAATTTGCTCGAGCGGTCTCTTTTCCCGCAACTCGCTCGAGCCCACTGTAAACCAGAAGTCGAGCATTTGAATTTGCCTGACTTAGCTCAAGCGGCCAGAAGCCGCTGCTCGAGCGAATTGTACCATAATCCATATTAATCAACAGTTGATAAAATTAGAGCAGAAATTCATGCTTTTAATCAATTAAAATCACAACTTTGATTTATTCATTTTTCCATATAAAACCAATGATAAACTAATGAAAGAATTAATTTATATTGGTTCCAAAAGCATTAAAAATGCAATAATTCAACTCAATCACACCCCCCAACTAGCATTTTGCTAATCCTTGAGCAAAATAGTGAAAATTAATTGAGATGAATATTGCATAAAGATCAAAATTCAAACAAAAACAATCAAACACAATTCTGAATTCTCACAAAAGTGACACATTACTACTCAACTCCCAAGGGTTATACCCACCAAAGCTATCTCAACAATCTTTCACATAGAATTAAGGCAAATGTCTCAGAACTCAAATGTGTGTGTGGAGCTAGACCGGTTGTGTGTTCCTCATTACTAGCCATGATTTGCCATAGGATTTTTCAACCTTAAGATTAATCATTGCTGACTCTAACTACCTCAAAGCCCAAGGGTCTAGCAGTTTTCACGCCAGCTCTATTTTTAAAGGTTGGACACTCAACCCCCAAAATCTTGGGTAACTATTTCTAGCCCTTTTTACTTAGGAAAGTTCACTAAGTTGCCTTTTTTCCTTTTCTCTCTATTTTTTTCTTCTTTTCTTTTCTTTTTTTTTCCTTTCTTCTTTTCTTTTCAAATCCTTTATTCTTTTTTTTTTTTTTTTTTTTTTTTTGGCATGGCTCGGTAGTCCTGCAGTTTACTTCTCTAGTGTTAAATCAATGAATGGTAAATAAGGAACACTACAAGCGTAAGCATGTGCAAAATGTCCTTCAAAATTTGCCTTTCATTCTACAAAAATTTTATCAAATTTCATCTCAATAAGCATAACATCCCGGTGTTTCAAGCCACATATCAACAAAATATGATGCATCAAAAATCATGCTCTATGTTTAAGCTTGAAAATAAATCTTTACAAATGATCCCGCTCAACTACTCCACCAAGATGCTCAAATTTCACAAATCTTATTTATTTATTTATTTATTTATTTTTTTTTAAACTATGCACACATGCTACCCCCCAACTAGTGAGAGACATAGTCCTGAATGAGTCGAACGAAAGAAAAGAAAGTGCACAGAACTAAGCAAGCAAAACAAACAATCAACATGAAATATAAAATCAAAACAAAAGAACAAATAAAAACAAAGCAAGTAAAGAAACTGTAAAGAAGGAGAAGCAAATCAAAACACTTCCCTGGGGTCTTGCACAAGCAAGATCTCTTCATGTGGATCAAAGACCTTCAGAAATGACTCTAGACGTTGTCTGTTGACAGAGAAGCTATTACCATTCTTCGGATTGACAATGTCTACTGCACCATGAGGATGAACGGTCTTTACAATGTATGGCCCACTCCATCGAGATTTCAACTTTTCAGGAAAAATGTGCAAGCGAGAGTTGTAAAGAAGAACTTCCTGGCCAAGTGTGAAATGCTTTGGATGAATTTTCTGATCATGCAGAATTTTCATGCGTTCCTTTGCAATCTGAGCGCTATCATAAGCATTCCGACTAGCTTCATCCAATTCATTGATCTGCAATTTTCTCAACCCTGAAACTTCATCAAGTGACATGTTAACATGTTTTATGGCCCAAAGAGCTCGATGCTAAATATCAACAGGTAAATGACAAGCTTTACCATAAACTAATCGATAAGGAGACATCCCTAGATTTGTTTTAAAAGCTGTCCTATAGGCCCACAAAGCATCAAGAAGTTTAACCGACCAATCTTTCCTATTAGGCTTGATGGTTTTCTCTAAAATAATTTTTATCTCTCTGTTTGCCAATTCAGCTTGCACATTTGTTTGAGGGTGATAAGGGGTAGAAACTCTGTGTGTAATACCATATTTCTTCACAAGTGTAGAAAATAGTTTGTTGCAAAAATGAGAACCCCCATCACTTATAATAACTTTTGGCATGCCAAAATGAGCAAACAAAGATTGCAAAAATTTCAGGACAACATGATGGTCATTTGTTTTGCAAGCAATGGCCTCCACCCATTTTGAAACATAATCCACAACCAATAGAATATATGTGTTTCCAAAAGAAACTGGAAAAGGTCCCATGAAGTCTATTCCCCAACAATCAAAAATTTCTAAAGTAAGAGTAGGGGAAAGAGGCATCATGTCTCTTTTGCTAATGGATCGCAATTTTTGACAAGGCTCACAAGCATTGCAAAAATTATAAGCATCTTTAAACATGGAAGGCCAGTAAAAACCGCTTTGCAAAATTTTTGAAACTATTTTCTTTGCTGAAAAATGACCACCACATGCACCCATATGACAAAATCTCAAAACTGAAGAAAACTCATCATCAGGAATGCATCTTCGAATCAATTGGTCCAAACAATACTTAAAAAGATATGGATCATCAAAATCAAAGTATCGTACCTCAGAGAGAAACCGACGCTTATCTTGGGTGGACCATTTAGAAGGCATTCGCTCAGTCACCAGATAATTGACTATGTCAGCATACTAGGGAGCTCTATCAACCACAAACAGCTGCTCATCCGGGAAACTATCATCAAGAGGAAGGCTGACATTTGAAGAAGGAGATGATGACAATCTAGAGAGGTGGTCAGCTACCACGTTTGCAACTCCTTTCTTGTCCTTAATGTTGATGTTGAACTCTTGAAGTAATAGAATCCAGTGAATCAAGCGTGGCTTTGCATCTTTCTTAGCCAACAAATACTTAAGAGCAGAGTGGTCAGTGAAAATAGTAACAGGAGAACCAAGAATATAAGTCCGAAATTTATCAAGTGCAAAAACCACGGCAAGCAATTCTTTTTCAGTAGTGGTATAATTTTTCTAGGCATCATTCAAGGTTCTACTAGCATAATAAATCACAAATGGCCTATTATTCACCCGTTGCCCCAAAACAACTCCTAAGGCATAGTCACTGGCATCTGTCATAATCTCAAAGGGAAGGTCCCACTGCGGAGGTTGCACAATAGGGGCAGTGGTAAGTGACTTTTTCAGGGTATCAAAAGCTTTTTGGCACTCATTAGTCCAAACAAATTCAATATCATTTTGTAAAAGAGTGCACAAAGGTTTTGCAATAGAACTAAACCCTTGAATAAACCGCCTATAAAAGTCAGCATGACCAAGAAAAGAACGAATATCCCTAACCGTCCTAGGAATAGGAAGTTTAGATATTAATTCAATCTTTGCCTTGTCAACCTTTATACCCTCAGAAAAAACAATATGCCCCAATACAATGCCCTGAGTGACCATAAATTGGCATTTCTCCCAATTAAGTAAAAGATTTTTTTCCTCACATGTCTGGAAAATACGTGCCAAATTATGCAAACAACTCTCAAAGGATTTTCCAAAAACAGTGAAATCATCCATGAATATTTCACAAATATCATCAATCATATCAGAAAAAATACTCATCATGCATCTCTGAAAAGTAGTTGGAGCATTACACAAACCAAAAGGCATTCGAGTAAAAGCAAAAATGCCAAAAGGACAGGTGAAAGTGGTTTTCTCCTGATTCTCAGGCGCTACAGCAATTTGATAATAACCAGAATAGCCATCCAAGAAACAATAATATGCATTACCAGCTGCTCTTTTCAAAATTTGATCCAAGAATGGTAAAGGAAAATGATCCTTCCTACTGGCTGAGTTAAGTTTTCTATAGTTAATGCACATTCTCCAGCCAGTAACCATTCTAGTTGGAATCAACTCATTTTTATCATTTTTTATGACAGTCAAACCAGATTTTTTTGGTACCACTTGAGTTGGACTTACCCACTTACTGTCTGAGATGGGATAAATGATACCCACTGCGAGTAGCTTAAGCACTTCCTCTTTCACAACTTCCTTCATGGTAGGATTGAGCCTACGTTGAGCATCACGAACTGCTCTAACATCGTCTTCAAGATGGATTCTGTGGGTACATACAACGGCATCAATGCCTTTGATGTCAGCTATTGTCCAACCAATTGCGCCTCGATGCTTCCTTAATACTTCAATCAACTGGGCTTCATCCTTCTAATTTAGCTTTGAGGAAATCACCACCGGAAAAGTGCCTTCTTCAGGACCAAGGAACACATACTTTAAATCTTGAGGAAGTGGTTTCAGTTCCAACTGGGGAACTTCTTCCTCTGAAGATTTAAGCATGTCTGGTGGTGGTAGAGCTTCAAACTGGGGTTTCCATCTTGCTCCCGCAAACTTTACTTCAAGTGATAATGAAGAATCTGCAAAACAATCAAAAAAATCAAAGTCAACTTCATTGATATGATCAATTTTCTCATCAAGTAAAAATTCAGGTGTCTGAAAAATATAATCATCATCAGAGAAGGGAGAAATTGAGCAAATAAAATCTGTTGGTGTCAAACTCTCCACAGCATTCAAATCACTTGTGTCATCAAAATGTGCTGGCGTCTTGCAAGCGTTGAAAACGTTCAACTCAAGTGCCATGTTCCCAAAGGTAAGCTTCAAAACTCCACCTCTGCAATTGATCAATGCATTTGATGTAGCTAGAAATGGTCTTCCTAGGATGACAGGAGCTTGATAAATAGTGGAGACCGGTTGCTGCATGTCAAGAACCACAAAATCCACTGGGTAGTAGAATTTGTCCACCAGGACCAACACGTTCTCTACAATACCCCTCGGTACCTTAATTGATCTGTCAGCCAGCTGTAGCATGATGGAGGTCTTTTTCAGCTCACCCAATCCCAACTGCTCATATACTGAGAACGGTAGCAAGTTCACACTACTCCCCAAATCAAGTAAAGCTCTCCCAATGCGTGATTCACCAATCATGATGGAAATGTTGGGAGAGCCAGGATCTCCAAACTTCTGAGTTTCGCTCAATATCAATGCACTAACTTACTCCATTAGAAAAGTTTTTTTCTTCACATTCAGCTTCCTCTTCACTGTGCACAAGTCCTTCAAAAATTTTGCATATGAAGGCACTTGTTGTATGGCATCCAAGAGTGGAATATTGATCTTCACTTGCTTGAAAATCTCTTGGATCTCCGTGTGATACTTGTTCTTTTGGCCAGCTGCCAATCTCTGAGGATAGGGAACCACAGGTTGGTATCCCTTACTAGTTTCAACATCTGCACTCACAAGCTTCTTCAGCTCTGGTCTCACTACCTCTGATTCTTTCTCAACTTCATCAGTCTCTGTTACATCTTCAGGTGTAGGACCAACTACTTGTGTGTCTATAGGCATCTCTGGTTGGGGAACTTCCTTCCCACTTCTCAAAGTAAGAACTGCCTTCGCTGTCTCAATAACATCCCCTGAGACATTATGCGCTTGCTGTTGTTGCTGCCTGTACACTTGAGGATTAGGCTGAGGCTGTACTAGAAATTTCCCTTTCTCTAGGGTGCTCAAGGTTGTGCTCATCTTATTAATAGTGCCTCGCAACTCATTTATGGCCTAAGTGTTCTGATTATTTGTGGTGGCCTGAATCTGCATGAATTGCTAAAGTGTATTGGCCATCTGAGCCATACTGTCATCTAGAGTCTTCTTTGCAGATGATGAAGGCTGAGAACTCTGTGTAGCTACATGAGGCTGAAATCCAAGAGGAACTACATAAGGATAGCTCTGGGGATTCTGATCTGGTGGATACTGGTGCTGAGGAGCACCCTGATTAAATGGCTGCTGCTGAGGTGGTGGGGAACGACCAGGCTGATCATTTCTCCATGAGAAATTTGGGTGATTCCTCCACCCTGGATTATATGTGTTGGAGAAAGGCTGATTCTGTGCTCTATTAACCCAATTAGCTGATTGCATCTGCTCAGACCCACCTTCTTGAAATACTGATATAAGCGGGCAGTCTTGGGTCATATGGTTTGAATCAGCACATATAGAACATGCCTCTACTACTTTCACAGCCTTCACTTTTTCCATTTCCATTACCTCTAGTCTTCTAGTCAATGCAACTATTCGGGCTTGAACGTCAGTGTCTTCTTTAAGCTCATATCTACCCCCTCCAGAAATAGCCCTCAGTGGCTGTGCTGCTAATGGAACTCGATCAGTACAAGTGTTCCACTGTTGTGCGCTCTCAACAAGGTAGTCAAAAAATGATAGTGCTTCATCAGGTTCCTTATTGAAGAACTCCCCATTGCACATTGTCTGAACAAACTACTTACATTCTGGAGTGAGACCAGTGTAAAAATAGCTCACCAACCTCCAAGATTCAAAACCATGATGTGGACAAATGTTCACCAAATCTTTAAATTTTTCCCAACTGGCCTGAAAGGTCTCATCAGGTCTCTGATTGAACTGGCTGATTTGCTCTTGCAAAAACTGAGTTCTCTGAAAAGAAAAAAAATTTTGTAAGAATTCACGCTGCATATCAGACCAACTAGAAATAGAATTAGGCCTCAAAGAATTAAACCAAATCTTCGCTTTATCCTTTAAAGAGAAAGGAAATAAACGAAGTCTAATGAATTCATCAGTAATAGCCCTAGTGATAAAAGTAGTGCAAGCCAACTCAAAATCTGTCAAGTGCTGGTAAGGACTCTCAAAATCCATCCCGTGAAACTGAGGTATCACTCACATCATGCCATGCTTAATAGAGAAATTAGATGCATTTTCAGGTAAAACAATGCATGAAGGTGTAGTGGTGCGAGTGGGTTGCAAATAATCCTTAAGAGTGCATGGTGCAGGTGCAGCCATGTTTTCTGGTTCAATTTCAATTTCCTCACCTAACTCACTAATAGAAAAGATAGAAGAGCTATCTATCTCCAAACTGTGTATACTACTCTCAACACTCGATGTGACTCTATGCAACCTATTTGAACTGTCCCTCACCCATGACATGAAACATCAGTTTAAAGAGCATAACAAAAATAACGAGTTTAAATTTAAGCTAAAATACTTTCCCTGGCAACGGCACCAAAAAACTTGACTCACTCAAAAATGAGTAGCACTAAAGCTATCCCAAGTGCAGGAAGATGTCGTGTAATAATTAGGAATAAATTCCTAGATCGTCTCCTCAGGGAAAGTTACATAAAAATCAAACTCATTGAAAAAGGTGAAACAAAGAGAAAATAAAATGATGGTATGTGCAATGGATGGAAAATGGTACTAGTCATGGACTAGATTCATGTTTTTAGATTTTGATTGTCGGATTGGAATGTAAAGGACTAATAGATTAAACTCAGAAATTAATAAAATTAAATTAAGAATGAAACTAAATTAGGAAGTAATTGATAAAACATACATTGAAAATTGAAAAGCCCCAAATTCAATGTTCTAGGGTTCATCATTATATTCAAATCACAAATTCTCAAATTAAACCACCGTAATTGTAATCACTATTAAATTGAAAGCCTAACGAAACAATAAAAATAAATAACATGAATTAAATGCATAACAAATAAATTACTCAAACGTCTAAATCAAAATTCTCCAAAATAATTTAGAAACTTAAAACTGAAATGAAATAGCAAGTAAGGAATTGAAAAGATCAAGCCAATTGAATGGAGATGAAGATTTGAAGCGGTAGAGGAGGCTGAGCTGCAGTGGCAATTGGACCCCTCAAGGAGTTCTTCAATCTGCTACACTGTGAGTGAATGATCCAGTGGAAATTGTGTAGCTGCGTGAATGATTGATTGAATGAATCCTCCTCTCCGAATCTGAACGAAAATCAAAGAAAAAATGAATTTCTAAGTGTTTCTCTACTCAAAACCGAGTTTTCCAGCCCAAGTGTCGGCCATAAGATGTAAAAAATCATTTATATACTCTGACGGCGGAATAAACCCTGATCTATAAAATATGATATTCGCTAGAGCTTAGTATCGAGCGAACATCGAGCGTTCGATTCTGCCTAAGTTCGCTCGAGCGGCCTGTGGAGCGAACATCGAGTGTTCGACTCTGCCTAAGTTCGCTCGAGCGGCCTGTCGAGCAAACATCGAGCGTTCGACTCTGCCTGAATTCGCTCGAGCGGTCTCTTTTCCCGCAACTCACTCGAGCCCACTGTCAAGCGGAAGTCGAGGGTTTGAATCTGCCTGACTTCGCTCGAGCGGCGGCTTCTGCCGCTCGAGCGAATTGTACCATAATCCATATTAATCAACAATTGATAAAATTAGAGCAGAAATTCATGCTTTTAATCAATTAAAATCACAACTTTGATTTATTCATTTTTCCATATAAAACCAATGATAAAGTAATGAAAGAATTAATATATATTGGTTCCAAAAGCATTAAAAATGCAATAATTCAGCTCAATCACCTGTCACTATAACCTCGAGCTATAACAATTATTTTTTTAAAATAGATCAATATTTTCAATCCTTAGGCAAACACACAAACTAGATCAACATCGTCAATCCTAGAAGTACACAAACTAGGTCATTACCTTTAATCCTCAAATAAATATTCTCCTTGAAAACTCCTATATCCATCATCCCACTATGTTCAACTGCATTTTAATGTTATAGCCTAATCAATCTCCAAAATAATTCATACAAGCACACCAATCCTGTGAAACTAAAAACTTCAATCTCATTAAAAATCAGTCCTTCAAATCTACGACCCTATAATCTTAAATTATGCAAAATTCCTTCCCCCAAAATGCGTTAGGTCAATGAACTTATATCTAATAATAAAACAATCGACTCCCGAAACTTTCAAAATCTAAAATCTTAAATAATAACCAATCATTTCCTAAAATCTGCAAAACCTTAAAACTTTGCTGAAGTTTCATAAAATCAACCCTTGAAATTTGTTGAACTTACATCCTACTACGTTATAGACCATTTCATAAACTCCACGGAACCAAAGAACTCAATTAACCTACTTCCCTAAGAGATAATATAAAAACAAACCACACAAGACATTCATCACGAAAGATTAGGTTAGACCCATACCTGCCATGACTCCCACATCCTGAGTCTCTGGAACCTCGCCTCCAACGGTACCAGGAGTCACTGTGTACATTCGAGCCCGAACTAATTGCCTCTGATTAGTTCTACCACCGCGACGAGCTCCATGGCTTCCTTGAACTCGACTAGGGCACTCACGAGCAAAGTGCCTCGTCTAATCACATTCAAAACATTGGTTCCTACCTAGACGACACTCGCCTCCGTGAGCTCTATTACATCTGCCACAAACTAGAACTCGGCCTCCCATACGCACACCAAGGGCTGCCAACGATCGGATTCCTATCCTTTGCATAAACTTTTGTGGTGATCCAGAACTGCTTCCTTCACCATCAACGTTCAGCCTCTCCTGACCTAGAGGGGAGCCCACACGCAAACTAATCTCATGCTTTGCTAGAGTGGCCAAATCAACTAATTCCTGAAAAGTTGTAATCCGGTGGCAAACTACCATTCTACGTATATCTGGTCGCAAACCTTCCTGGAAACAATCGGTTTGCATCTCCTCCATGGCGATGAGATGAGTAGCAAATAGCCCAAGTTATATATGTGACGCCCCCAAATTCCGTTTGGGATTGGACGAACATTTGAAGCGTCGAGACATGCAACACAAGGTTACTTGCCCCCGTTCATGACATATAAGATGCAATGTTTCTAACATGTATCTAACATTATGCAATATTCGCAGCGGATAAATTATTTTCTTTAGCAATACTATGCACCAAACTGAAAATATCCCAAATGCTTAAAACATACTTCATATATAAAGACTCATTGAACAACTAAGATCACAACACTAGTCCAAAATGCTTATGATCCAAAAAGTACTAGAGATGCAACTCCATAGTACAAGTAGTAATTTACGTTAACTACTATTTTAACATTGACGTCGCATCGTCGCTCAGTCAACTATGTCTAGTTGGTCAGCTCCTGATTCTCCTTCAGGTCCTGTAACAAGATCTACCATTCGGGAGGAATGGTAGTTGGGACTACCACAGTGAGATTTGATTACAAATCTTAGCAAGTTAACAAAAAACTTCTACACAGGCTAATGATGCATGGATGACAGTAAAAGCATAAATGCATAATCAAATTCATAAGTAATTAAAGCATAACTTGACGTACAACATAGCATAATTGACATAACTTAAATTAAAACATGAACTGAACTTGACTTGACATGAACTTGATCTGAAACTTGACTTAACATGAAAAATACATCCTCCACAGTTGTTGTGGCCCCATGTATTCTACGTGTAAATACATACTCCACAGTTGTTGTGGCCCCATGTATTCTACACAAACTTGACTTAACATGAAAAATACATACTCTACAGTTGTTGTGGCCCCATATATTCTACACAAACTTGACTTAACATGAAAAATACGTACTCCACAGTTGTTGTGGTCCCATGTATTCTACATGTAAATACATACTCCACAGTTGTTATGGCCCCATGTATTCTACACAAACTCAATATGAAACGTGACCGGAATACGAAAGGACTGAATCCCTGATGTAACATAACGTGACTTGAACATAACTTGAAAGACATGACCAACTTGAGATAGAAACATTTCGTAACATGGCATAACATATAATAGACAACATATTTAACATGACATACTTGCAACAATGAATATTACATGACTTGACATACATGTAATAGATGGCATACTTAGCATGACGTACTTGTAACGTACAACAATACATGACAGAACATATTATGTAACAAATAAAATCTGATGACAGAATAAATTCTGTATAATAGAAAATTACGTGATAACTTGGCATGGCAAGACATATATGATAACACACATACATACACTGTAGTTCTTTTACTTAGCACACATACACAGTAGACTGCTAGTAAGTTAAAAGCTAACTTACCTCGATCTCCGCATTTCTTATAAAACCTCAAGCGCGATCACGAGGAACTGTAATTAGTGATTTTAAAAGTTAATACTAAGTCACTAATAATTTGAAATATGCAAAATACTAACTTAAAGAGTAAAATTTCCATTTTACTCTCTACATGTAGGAAAATGACCTTTTTACCCATAACTTAAAGATTTTGCATACTAACTCCAAAAGTCACCAAAATTTAGATGCCTCATGTAAATTTTATCCTCAACTCAAATATCAATTTAGAAAAATTTAAAACTAATCACAACTATTAAAACTCCATAGGGCCGAAATTCCTATATGTTATTTCCATTGATTTTTGTTTATAACTTGTTTTGATTAACCTTTTGATCTATGACTTATAAAGTTGTGATCTTCAAAGCAAACCATCACATGGTTTAAAAAGATGTCCTAAAACATATATAAGCTTCTAATTCAAGATCACATGGTTAAAAATTAACCAAAACATAAATTTAGCCAAGAACATCCACACTTTGGCTTATCTGAATATCTCTTTACATAAAATTTCATATCTTTGAAAGTAACATCAAATATCTTCAAAATAATAATATAACATGCATATAAGATGCTTAGGATCCTCCAATAAAATTATCAAAGTCATTGGAATAGGTTTAGACCACCAAAGAGTTAAATATTCTCAAAACAGAAACTGTTTTTCCTTTTCCAGTTTTTAAGTTTCTAAATCTAAGAAAATCTTTCATCAAAACCTTTAATCATGCAAAAATCCTCAACAAATAATCATATACACATGTTAACAATACGACATAAAAATTTCAGACCAATATCTATCCATTAGCTTGGTTAAAAACTCCAAACTATAACATATTCTCCAGTTTATCTCCCAGAATGACCTTTATATATTTTACACAATATTTGATTGACCAAATGATCTTCAAATGGGACAAATAAGATATCCACGTAAACTAGACGCAAAAAGGAATAACTTATATGAAGGCAAATTTATGATAAAAGCACTTACAAAAGCTTCGAAATGGGCGTGCAAAAGAACACCTAAAAGCTGTCCGAGAGAGTGTTTGGTATTCTTTCAATGGAAAGTGTAAATGAAGATAATTTCATGGGGGGTGGCTGGAGATACTTATGGACGAGATATGGAAGAGATGAGGCTAGAGTGAGAGTTGAGTGTAGGTCTCTCTTACTCGGAGTGGGAGTTAAGTATAGGACTCTCTTACCCGAAGTGAGAGTTAAGTGTAGGACTCTCTTACCCAGAGTGAGAGTTAAGTATAGGACTCTCTTACCTGATAATATCTACAAAAATCAACTCAAGATATTTTTACCCAATAATATCCACGAAATTAGCTTAAAATATTTTTATCCAATAATATCCACAAAATTAGCTTAAGATATTTTTATCCAATAATATCCACAAAAATTAGCTCAAGATATTTTTATCCAATAATATCTACAGTTTTGAACAGACGTTTCGTCCGAAAATATGAAAAAGAGTTATTGCGCCATAAGACCTTAAATAACCCACCAAATCTAATGGCACAAACCATAATACATTTAGACACTTCTAACTATCTCCAATAATCAAAAACACACTTCTGATACCATAGTAAATAATAACACTAACTATGTAGTTAGACAAAAACCTATACGATTAATGGATTTGTGAAAACTTATGGGGTCTTCACGAGGTTCCTAAAGCTAATAGAAATTTCACAATTAAATTTCTAGCAGGTTGTTACACTATAAATCTCCGGGCATACTGTTCCACGGTCATGCTTCCTTGGACCAAGTTACTAAATTCTCTTGCATTTTGCCGCCTCACAGAAGCGGGAAAGAAACGATCATTAAATTCCTTTTTGAAGTGCTGCCAGGACACAGCGACAAAGGACCCTAATTCTGACACTAACATTACCCTTTTTGTCTCCCACCATTCAGAAGCAGTACCTTGTAACAAATAACTGGCATAAAGCACTTGTTGCGCCTCAGTGCAACCACAGACTTCAAATGTCTTTTCTAGATCTCTAATTCACTTTTCAGCCCGAAGTGGATCCTCTTCTCTCGTGAAAGATGGGGTTCTATGCGCTAAAAAGCGCTCATAGGTGCATCCAGCTTGCACCGCTCTATTAGGCTCTCCTTGCTGTGGCCTAAAATTTTGCTGCATAAATTTAGTCATTTGTCTTAACACTTGAGCTATGGCATCGTCTCTCAACAAATCATTCCAAGGCTCTTCAGTAGGCCTTCTTGGTCTTACCATCTTCCTGATATAACACAACCTTTGACCCCATTTAAATATCGAATAAAACAAACAACATAAAACCAAAACCAAATAACAAGAAAATAAAATATCATGCAATAACATAAGTAAATAAATAAATACAAACAAGCTAACTCAAAAAATTCAAATTAAATAAAACAAATCAAATAGAAACTTTAAATAAAATATTTTTCAAATCACAACTTTAAAACCTTCTGCTACTACACCTACGGGACATGTGGTTCTACCCAGAGCCAGACCGGTTTGATACCACCTGTGACGCCCCCAACTCCCACATACGGACACGTGAAAATCGAGGCGTCGGGATGATGACAACACGGGTCACCATCCTATCGCCAAGTGCCAAATGTGTGTGTATATGCAACAAGTGTGCAATAAAATCACATAACGGATAATAAAAGTCTTATAACTAAGTACAAGAATTTTTGTTTAATAAAAACTTGTTTAAACCACACATAATAAAATATTACAAGTCTCAAATACTGTTTCAAAACCAAAATACAAGGCATAAAACTAGTAGAGATATTTTTTGACATAAAGACTCCAAGTCAATACTCTGGCAAAACCGCATCCTCGGGCTCAGCCTCCTCCTTCTCAAACCCTACATCAAAATCTACGGTTCCAAAATAGTTCTGCAGGTAAGTAATAAACCAAGCAAACCTCAAGATAGAAGATATATGCATGCCACAACAATATGCATGAAAATGATGCCATATGCATATATCCCAAAAGTCCACATTTTCCAGGCACGCCAAAAAAAATTCCATTTTGGCCCAAAACATTTTCTTTAAACATAACCTCGCTATTATCCCAGATAATGGCCCAAAAACCAAACCTTCAGAGCACTGTAGGCGGGAATCGCAGGCGGGACCCTACCACCATCCCTGCTCACCACCATCCCTACACGTGCCTCTAACTCAAACCAGTCAATCCAATCGTGCATGCACCATGATCTCCCCTAGGGATCATCCGCACACCTGGCTCTGTGCCACACCGCAGGTAACGACTACGCGTGTGACACCTAAACGAGCGATGCCCAGACTCGTGCCCAGTGCGTCCCTGGCCAGGCCATCATCTAGTCCTCGCCACTCTAGGGACCACGGAGTCGACACGACAGCGTTACCATATCGCGCGATCCAGTCGTCGCCCTGCGACAACCCAGGGGATATCACTCAGTATTATCCAGTCCCGAGTGACCAGAGGAGCTTCACCGAGATAATAACCCATCCCGGCTTCGGCTCGTGAGACACACGTACCCGAAATTCCATTTACGCCAACAAAACAGGATTTTCTCAAATTAAATAAAATGCACATATATGCAATATACAACGCACGCCTCATGGCTCAAATAACCAAGCAATCACATACAACCAAAACCAAGTACTCCGTCCTCAATTCATCCGACCCCCGAATTCCTCAGACTCAGTCCGGAATCAACCAACCAGCAGTCAAATAATTATTGTAGAAGCAAAATATATTTAAATCTAAAAGTGGAGTTTGTAAAATACTTACAGCGCTATATGGTATTTTTAGAAAGCTCGCGGCGTTGTAAACAGCGGAGGAAAAGCAACGTAACAGTGTAATTTACCTTGTGGTAGTGGGTAATAAATTATCCACTTTTGAACGGGGACAAACCAAGGCACAAAATTGATAGGGAATGGTCTGGAGATATTTATGAGGCTAAAGGAAACGAGTTTTGGCCGTGGGTGGTGGTGGAAACTGCGGTCGAAGGCCAAAAAGGGGCTGAACGGAGTTGAGCTCGTGGGAGCTGCTCTGGCAACGGATCGAGGCCGGAAATAGGTGGGTTAGGTCGGCAAGAGGTGGGGGAAGAAGCTGTGAAAAGATGGAGGCCGGAGGTGGTGTGACGGTGCCAGAAATGGTGAAAAATCGTATGGCTTGGAGGAGCTCATGGTGGCTAATGGTGGCTCGGATGGAGGTGAAACTTGGTGGAGATGTTCACCGGTGAGAGGGGGAGAAAACTGGGTGGGTGGTGTAGGCCACGCCACCGGCGAGCGGCGGTTCTGGGCTGCGAAAGCAACCGGCGACAGGGGCAAAAATAGAGCAGGTGCAGTGACTTCCGGCTGGTCCGATGGCTCTGAAAATTAGTGGGGATGATCTCTGGTGGAAGGGGAAGAGAATGGTGGTGATGGTGTACCATCTTCCCAGAAAATGGCCCGTATCCGAAAACCATAAAAACCATCCAATTATGCATGCACCATGATCTCCCCTAGGGATCATCAGCACACCCTGGCTCTGTGCCACACCGTAGGTAACAACTATGCATGTGACACCTAAACGAGTGATGCCCAGACTCGCGCCCTGCGCGTACCTGGCCAGGCCATCCTCTAGTCCCCGCCACCCTAAGGACCACGGAGTCGACACGACAGCGTTACCGTATCGTGCGATCCGGTCGTCATCCTGCGACAACCCAGGGGAGGTCACTCAGTATTATCCAATCCCGAGTGACCAGAGGAACTCCACCGAGATAATAACCCATCCCGGCTTGGGCTCATGAGACACACGCACCCAAAAACATTTATGCCAATGAAACGGGATTTTTTCAAATAAAATAAAATGCACATATACACAATATGCAACTCACGCCTCATGGCTCAAATAATCAAGCAATCACAAACAACCAAAACTAAGCACTCCGTCCTCAATCCATCTGACCCCCGAACTCCTCAGACTCAGTCCGGAATCAGCCAACCAACAACAAATATTTATTGAATGAGCATAATATATTTAAATCTAAAAGTAGGGTTTGGAAAATACTTACAGTGCTATATGGTATTTTTAGAAAGCTCGCATCATTGCAAACGGCGGAAAAGCAACGTAACAGTGAAATTTCACTGTGGCCGTGGGTTGTAAAATACCCACTTTTGAACGGGGACAAACCAAGGCTCGGGATTGATAGGGAATGGTCTAAGGATGTTTATGAAGCTAAGGGAAGTGGAGTTTGGCAGTGGGTGGCGGCGAAAACGGCAGAGGAAGACCAAAATACCCAAATCGGAAAGCTAGCTTGTGGGAGCTGTTCCGGCGATGGTTAGAGGCCGGAAATGGGTGGGTTAGGACGGCAAGGAGTTAGTGATGAAGTGGTGAAGAGGTGGTGGCCGGAGGTGGAGCGACGACGGCAGATCGGAGCAAAAGGCGTTCGGCTTGAAGATGATTTTCCGGCTAAACGGCAGCTCCGTTGGCGGTGGAAATTTGTGGGGTGGTTCACTGGAGGGAGGGGAAGAAAATGGTGTGCCGCATGGTGGCCGGCGGCGGTGGGTCTGGGTGCTAGGGGTGATCGGCGTGAAGGAGATGAGAGAGAGAGAGAGAAGACGCACGAGGGGGTCGCACGGGAAAAAAGGGAAAAAGAAGAAAAACAAAAACAAAAAAAGAAAGAAAAGAGAAAAAGAGAAAAGAAAAGATGGAGGGAAGAAATGAGGTCCAATCCTCACTCCAGAAACCAAAACAGATCCGTCGAAAACGATATTAAAAACCGTAAAACTACTAAATAAATTAAACACAACATCAAATAAAATAAAAACTAATTTAAAACGCAATAATTTAAAATAAATAAACAAATATATTAATTAAATTAAAAACAACCCTTCAGTGAAAATACACATGAAAGCGGGTCATCACATCCTCCCCCCCTTAAAAACGAATTTCATCCTCGAAATTTGCAAGATCAAACACCAACTTAAAACAAGCCATGTAATTCCACATAAAACTACCTGTGACCAAGATTAAGAAACGTACCATCATTACTCAAACAAGTATGGGTACTGCTCCCTCATATCCGCTACTCGCTCCCAAGATAAATCTTGAGCTAATGGATCTCCCCATGCCACCTTAACCAAAGGTATCGTCTTGGACCTCAACTGTTGCTCCTTCCAATCCATGATCTGCGATGGAATAACCTCATAAGTAAGGTCCGGTTGCAATTGAATACCCTTTGGGTCGACAAAGCGTGGCTCTTGTTGTCCAAAGCTCTTCTTCAGGGATGATACGTGGAAGACATCATGAATATCCCCAAAATATTCTGGCAAAGCAACTCTATAGGCGACGAACCCTACCTTCTCCAGAATCTGAAAAGGGCTGACATACCTCGGATCCAGTTTCCTCTTCTTACCAAAACGCTTAACTCCTCTCATAGGAGAGACTTTGAGATAAACCCAATCACCTTCTTCAAAAGATAACTCTCTCCTCCTGGTATCAGCGTAGCTTTTCTTGCGACTCTGAGCCACTGTCATTTTATCCCTGATGATCCGAACTTGGCTTTGCATCTCTTGAATTATTTCGGGTCCAATTATCTTACTTTCCCCGACTTCATCCCAAGACAAGGGCGATCTGCACTTCCTCCCATAAAGAGCTTCATAGGGAGCCATCTGAATGGTCGCATGGAAGTTGTTATTATACGTAAACTCTATGAGCGGCAAATGGTTTTCCCAACTCCCTTGAATTTCCATGGCACATGCTCGCAACATGTCTTCAAGGGTCTGAATGGTGCGCTCTGATTGGCCGTCTGTATGCAGGTGATATGCAGTACTGAACTTCAACTTAGTACCCAATGCTGCCTGTAAACTCTTCCAGAATTGAGACGTGAACCTTGGGTCTCGATCCGACACTATACTCTTCGGTATGCCGTGCAACCACACTATCTCCTTGACATACAAGCGGGTCAACTTACCCAAGGAATCAGTGTTATTAACAGGCAAGAAATGAGCACTCTTCGTTAACCGGTCAACAATCACCCAAACAGAATTTTTCCCACTAGGTGTTTTCAGCAAACCCATTTGAAAGTCCATCGTGATGTCATCCCATTTCCACTCAGGAATAGGGAGGGGTTGAAGCATACTAGCGGGTCTTTGATGCTCGGCCTTGACTTGACAACATGTGTGGCAATTCTCAACATACAAGGCAATATCCCTCTTCATTCCATCCCACCAATAATTTTTCTTCAGATCCCAGTACATCTTCGTATTGCCGGGATGCACTGAATAAGGGGCCGCATGAGCTTCTGCCATGATCCGCTCCTTGAATTCTGAATCTTTGGGGACCACTCTGCAATCTTGAAACTGAAGTATTCCATCTTTATCCATACTATAGTGCAACGGCCCTCGAGATTTTCTGACTCTTTTCCTGATATCCAGCAGCTTCGGATCCTTCCTTTGAAGAGTCTTCAATTCCTCAAAATCAGTTACCCGAATGTCAAGAATTGAAGATAGAATCTCTTCTTGCTGTGAACTTTCAATAAGGAGCCTTCTCATCCCACAAAGCAAAGAATCCAATTCTGACGGCTCGGCTTCATCTTCTAAGTGCGATTTTCGACTCGAAGCATCAGCAACTATATTAGCTTTTCCCAGATGATACTTGATCTCGCACTGGTAGTCACTGATTAGCTCTAGCCATCGCCTCTGCCTCATGTTCAGATTTTTTAGGGAAAACAAGTGCTTCAAGCTCTTGTGATCGGTGTATACTTCACAAGCTTCCCCATACAAAAAGTGTCGCCAGATCTTGAGAGCAAAAACAATCGCAGCCAATTCCAAATCGTGCGTCGGATAATTCTTCTCATGGTCCTTTAGATGACGGGATGCATAGGCAACGACCCATCCTTCTTGCATAAGGACACAACCTAATCCAAATTTAGACGCATCGCTGAAGACTACGAATGGCATATGCGGTTCGGGAAGCGCTAACACTGGTGCCGTCGTCAACCTGTTCTTTAATTCTTGGAAGTTTCTCTCACACTTATCTGACCAAACAAATTCTGCATTCTTCCAAGTCAAAGCTGTGAGAGGTCCGGATAGGCGAGCAAAACCCTCCACAAATCTTCGGTAATATCCGGCAAGTCCCAAGAAACTCTGGATCTCACGCACTGTAGTCGAACGCTGCCATGACAAAATGGCTTCCACCTTACTAGGATCAACTGCTACTCCGTCTTAGGAAATCACATGCCCAAGAAATCTGACTTCCTCCAACCAGAATTCACACTTGCTGAGCTTGGCATACAACTGATGTTCTCTCAATTTCCCAAGAACTAGACGAAGATGATACACATGCTCTTCAACATCTCGGGAATAAATCAAAATATCATCAATGAATACTACCACAAAGGAATCCAAATAAGGTCGAAATACTCGATTCATTAAATATATGAAAGCAACAGGGACATTGGCTAATCCAAACGGCATCACCTTAAATTCATAATGCCCATATCTCGACCTGAAAGCAGTTTTGGGCACATCCTTGTCTCTGATCCTCAACTGGTAGTATCCCAACCTCAAATCAATCTTCGAGAACACCGCTGCTCTTTGAAGCTGATCAAATAAATCATCGATCCGTGGGAGAGGATATTTATTTTTGATAGTCACTTTATTTAATTCCCGATAATCAATGCACATACGGAGGGTTCCATCTTTCTTTTTAACGAATAGCACTAGCGCACCCTATGGTGAAGTACTTGGCTGAATAAATCCCTTATCTACCAGCTCTTGCAATTGAGTCTTCAACTCTTTTAATTCAGCTGGTGCCATGCGGTAAGGAGCTTTATGTACAGGAGCCGCTCCAGGTTCCAAGTCTATAACAAACTCCATTTCTCGAACAGGAGGTAGTCCAGGCAAGTCATCCACAAACACATCGGGGAATTCTTCCACAACTGGAATGTCTACCAAAGACTTCTTCTCAGACGGCGTAGACACCATCTGAACCAAGAATGCATCCGCTCCCCATGCAATCTCTCTTCTTGCTTGAATTGCCGATATAATTACTGGCTTTTCTTTCAGCTTACTCCCCGCAAATTCCAGACAATCACCATCTGGAAACTGGAAGCTAATTACTCGACTTCTGCAATTAATACTCGCAGAATATCGGTATAGCCAATCCATCCAGAGGATAATATCAAAACCCAACAGCTTAAAACCACCAAATCAGCATCCAAGAACCTTCCATCAAAATTTAACGGGCATCCCAAAGCAACCTTGGAACACCACACCATTTCACCATCGGGTAGAGCCACTACCAATGACTTTGGCAAAGGTTCCGTGACCAAATTACACATCCGCGCAAACGTGGAAGATACAAATGACTGTGAAGCACCCGAATCAAACAAAGTGCAAGCATAAAACTCATTTAAACGGACTCTCCCTGAACCAAACACATTAACCCATGAAATCCAAAAAAAACAAAGGAGAAACCAAATACACCAAAAATTAAATCCAACATTAAATTAAATTAATTCATACCTGTAATTACTCCAGCATCATGGGTTGCTAGTGCCTCATCATCCACATCTCCGGGTGTGACAGCATAAACTCGGGCTTGCACTACTTGTCTTGGATTTGTCCTTCCACCGCATCTACCTCCATGGCTTCCTTGAACTGGTCATGGACACTCACAGGCAAAGTGACCCTGCTGGCCACAATTATAGCATTGAGCCCCACCAGAAGGGCAGTCACCCACATGGGCTCTATTACAAACTCCACAAACTGGCACTCGTCCTCCCATACGAACACCTGAGGACGCTTGCGGTCGAGTTTCAGTCCATTGAACAAATTTATGAGGCGAACCCGAACTACTTTCTTCACCAGAAAAACTCCGCCTCTTATATCCCGGAGGGGAGCCCATACTCAGATTATTCTCTCGCTCTATAAGGGTGGCCACATCCACTAATTCCTGAAAAGTGGATATCCGGTGACTGACCACCATACGGCATATATCAGGGCATAGTCCCTCCTAGAAACGCTCAGCTCGCATTTCCTTTGTGGCGATGAGGTGGGAAGCAAATCGCCCAAGTTCTATAAATCTTCGGGCATACTGTTCCACTGTCATGCTCCCTTGGACCAGATTTGAGAACTCTCTTGCCTTTTGCTTCCTTATAGAAGTGGGAAAGAAGCAATCATTAAACTCTTTCTTGAAGCGCTGCCAGGTCACAGCGGCAAAAGATCCCAACTCTACTTCTAGCATTACCCTCTTGGTATCCCACCACTCAAAAGCGGTGCCTTGCAACAGATAGCTGGCGTAGAGTACTTGTTGCGCCTCGGTGCAACCACACACCTCAAAAGTTCTTTCCAAGTCCTTGATCCACTTTCCAGCTTGAAGTGGATCTTCTTCTCCAGTGAAGTGTGGCGTTCTATGCGCCAGAAAGCACTCATAGGTGCATTCGGCTTGCACCATGCCACTAGGCCCTCCTGTGTATAGCCAAGGCCCTTCCTGATGTGGCCAAGGATCTCCTGGTTGTGGCCAAAGCCCTCCTTGTTGCGGACAAGGCCCTCCTTGTTGTGGCCAGGGACCCCCTTGTTGTGGCCAAGGCCCTGCCTGCTGGGGCCTAAAATTTTGTTGCATGAACTCCGTCATCTGCCGTATTGCTTGGGCTATGGAGTCATCTCTCGATGTATCGTCTCGTGGCCCTTGAGTAGATTTCCTTGGTCTAACCATTTTTCCTGCCACCACAACCTTTGACCCCTTTTAAGAAAATAAAAACAAATAAAACCAACAACAAACAAAAAACAAAAACCAAAAACCAACACCACATAACAAGAAACAAAAAGAAACCAGCTTGCAAAAACATAACTAAATAAATAAAAATAGCAAACAAGCTCAAACAAATAAAACAAATCAAATAGCAACTTTACTTATCATAATTTTTAAAACACAACTTTAAAAACATTCTGGTACTACCTAGGGGACATGTGGTTTTACCCAGAGCCAAACCGCTCTGATACTGCCTGTGACGCCCCCAAATCCCCATGCACAGACATGGGAAAATCGAGACGTCTGGATGATGCCATCACGGGTCATCACCCTATCGACGTGTGCCAAGTGTGTGTATAAGCAACGAAAGTGTACGAGGAACACGCAGCAGATAGCAAAGTCAATAACTAAGTACAAGAATTTTTTTAATTTAACACAAAGCTGTTTAAAACATACATAATAAAATATTACATAACACAAATATGATCCAAAAGCCAAATACAAAACATAAACTCCACTCAGAACTCCGGCGGAGCTGCATCCTCGGGCTCAGCCTCCTCCTCCTCCTCGAACTCTGCACCAAAATCTATGGAACCAAAAATGGTACCGCAGGTAAGTAAAATCCAAACACCACTAGATAAAAACATATAAAACTCAAACAATATGTATGGAAGAAAAACCAATGCACATGCCCCATAAAATCATAATTTTTCCACGCACGCCAAAAACCCATTTGGCCCAAAAACATTACCATTAAAACCATTCCTCGCCATTATCCCAGATAATGGCCCAAAACTACTACCACCATTTTTCCAGAAAATGGATCAAAAGCCTCAACACATCCTCGCCATTATCCCAGATAATGGCCCAAAACCGCTACCACCATTTTTCCAGAAAATGGATCAAAAGCCTCAACACATCCTCGCCATTATCCCAGATAATGGCGCAAACCACCATTTTCCCAGAAAATGGCCCGTATCCGAAAAGCATAAAAACCATCCAATTATGCATGCACCATGATCTCCCCTAGGGATCATCCGCACACCCTGGCTCTGTGCCACACCGCAGGTAAGGACTATGCATGTGACACCTAAACGAGTGATACCCAGACTCACGCCCTGCGCTTACCTAGCCAGGCTATCCTCTAGTCCCCGCCACCCTAGGGACCATGGAGTCGACACGACAACGTTACCGTATTGTGCGATCCGGTTGTCGCCCTGTGACAACCCAGGGGATGTCACTCAGGGTAAGTCCTTTAAAGTAATATTTTGTTTTTCTGATTGGAATCTATTTACTATTTCTAAAAAATCATATGATGAGGGGGTTGAATTAGGTTCAGAAGTTTTGGGATTAGTAAAAGTATCTTTTAATTTTTCAAAATATTCTTTTCTTTCCTGTGGTTTATTAATTTTATCTATTAATTTTAATATAATATTTTCATATGACGATAATACATTAATATTTTTATTACAGATACAATTATTTTTATCTAGACAATTACAAACATGAATCTCATCTTCTTCTGACTCGTTATCAGAGGATTGCTCTGAGAAACTTGATTATTTTAATTGATATATTTCATCTTCTTCTAAAGAGATTTCATCTTCTTCACTTGATTGTATAAAAATATTTAGTAATTTTTCTTTTACTTCTTCAGGTATATCTAATTCGTTAATTTCTTTTTTAACCTTACAATTTGATATATAATGTCCAACTTTTCCACATTTATAACATACAATTTGTTTTGTCTTTTTATTAAACCTTTTTGTACCCTTTACTGGTTTATTATATACTTGTTTTTCTTTTGACTTTTTGTAAGGTTTTTTATATTTTCTTTTCTTAGTTGGATAAGTTTTATAAATTCTCTTTCCCTTTTTATGTCTTGTAGATTGAGCTAATAATGGAGAATAACGAAACTCTTCACAAAAGCTACCTAATTCTTTTGTAGCAAATTTCTTTTCTTTTTCCATTTGCTTTTTTAATCTTAAGTCATTGCACATAATCAGACCAGTTCTATTAATAGAAGATATTATATCTCCATATGTGAGATTAATAAAATCAATAGTACCATATGATTTTACTAAAGATTCACGTACCTTTTGAGCGAAGTAATATGGGAAGTCCGGCTATGAGCTTTTCCTTCCAGTATGGTTGTTGGCAGTCATTTCTAATCATGACTTTAGTTAGAAAGACATCTTTATACGATCTAAAATCGGATAATCTAAGACATCTTAAATTGATTAATAAATTACTAGTTCTTTCTTTAAATTGAAAAGGATCACCTACACAATGTTTTGTTAATATAAATATTAAAGTATTAACAACACCTTTTATGGGTTGACCATCTTCTGTCTTAATCTTCTGTATATTTTCATCATGTTTATAAGCACTTAATATTCTTATTCTTTGTACTTGTGTAAGATAATGATCCCACCAGCCTTTTAATTGGCCAATGAAACCTGTAACTAGAACATGTGCTACTTGATGATCGTTCCTCCTAATGGGTTTATAAACATTAGCTACCATAATCATTTCTTGAAAATGATTTAATATTTCATACTCAGATAATCTATCTATATTCCATTCATATAATGCATCTGGTGCAAAAGCAGATCTTACTATATGTTCTCTTTCCTCGAATTGTATATTCAGAGGGGTAGGCTTTGGATACCAATTATGAGTAATAGAAGTATGCCTTGCAGATTCCCTAGGAAAAAATTCCCTACTATGATTTCCTTTAATCTTGTTTATTTGTAATTCTTTGAATTGATTGTCAATATTATTAATTTCAGAATTAGATAAATCAAGTGAATATGTTTTACGTAATACATTAATATGAGATTGTCTTGAAGTGGATGCATTATTATCAATATTTAATTTTTCTAATTTGTTAGAGATTTGTTCTAGTAAATCTTCTTTGGTCTTAGAAAAACTGGACTTTAAGTGAGTAGGTATTTCATGGGGAATAAACAAAAGAATTTCTTTAACTTCTTTAACAGGAGTTTTAATAAGGGATATTAAGTTTTCAATTCTTTCTAATTGTTTACTCATGGTTTTTAAATATAAATTAGTATAATTATTTTGTTGAATTATATTATCAGTATTTGTAGTTTCTGGAGAAGTTAACCTCTTTATTGGAGATGCTAATATTTGTGTATTTCTTTGATTATACTTAATAGCTTCGAAAGGAGGGTATTCTTCATAAATAATTTGATTATTTTCTACTCTAACCCATTGATTAGTAGTCCTATTTAGAGTCGACGATTGATTTGATTTATATTATTCAAACCATGTAAAGAAAGATATATTAATATGTATACTTTCTAAATATTTATAGTATTTTATTTGGATATAATCTCTTTCTAATTTTGAGAAAGTAGAGAAGAATGAAAGTCTTTTCTGTTTATTTTCTTCTTCCATATAATCTTGTTTAAGATATTCTTTATTAATTTTAAATTCTTCTTTACTCGGGGTAAATATTTGGGCGTCATCTCCAACTACTTGTGAATATGTTGGAGAATAAGGTTCTTTATTCTGATGGGGATTAGAAGAGGATGCTAAATCAGGGTGATTGACTGAATATACAGGTGTATCAATAATATTTTTAGGAATAACTCCCCGGATTTGAGTATCTAGATTTTGAGATCTGGTATCAAAATTTTGTGATTTATTTCTATAAATTGAAGTGATTGCAGATCTATTATCAAAATTTTGTAACCTATTCCTACTGATTGTAGATCGTGGTGTATGGTAGCTGGAGGGTAATGAAGAAGAATAATGAGATAATGATCTCCTAAAAGGTTGAAAGGCAATTTGGACTGTTCCATCCTGGTTTTGATGTATATAATCTAAATCATCTTTAGAATTATTTTCTACATTCGGTAATGGAATAATATTTTCTAATTGCCATTCATTAGGAAGAGTAATCAGATTCCAATGAATCTGTTTAGGAATTTGTATGCTAGAATTTGGTGTACTAGATTGTAATAATAATGTGTAGCCTTTTGGACTAGTAATGAGAACCTGTGGCTCTAATGTTATTTTCATTAATTTATAATGGATCATATATACTACAGTTAAAGGATGTGATCCTTTCATCATATGATAGCCATTTGTTTTAATATTTAATGTTAAGGTATGTAAAATATTAGTATCAAATAATAAAAGTGAATAATTAGACAAGGAAACCCCACATATGGAGCTCTTTGAACGGTCTGACTGTTTTTATTTTGTCTACTTTCTTCTCAAATATAACTCTTTAAGTTCTCTAACCACTGCATCCATATATAAGAGTACTATTGTAATGCCCGTCCTTGTGGTGGGTCCTTTACAAAATAATTTTAATAAAAATCGACGGGAATTACGATTCCTTTTGAAATTTCTTTTCCTTTCATGCCAGGATACAAAAGACTCCATGTTACAAAATTCATTTTTCTCAATTAAAATATTACAGCGGAAAATATTAAATTTTATAATTAAAGTTTCTCATACAAAATATCTTACCTAGGCCTTCATGCTCTTTCCCTTAGGATGTGCCCGTCCTGACTTGTCATGCTCATCTTGTCCCTCAAAGGGCAGACATAAAAATTAAAATGAGTCAATGACTTGTAAGCATTACTTCATACAGTTAAAATATAATAACATAGGTTTTCAATCATGCATTTATCACTCCATACAGACATATCGTACCTATCATGCATGGCCATTCAGTTCGTTTTAAAAAAAATGTTGCAAGGTGGGATTTTTCTTTACAAGAGTGCTTTGTTTTTTTAACAACAGTTCCCCACGCATCGCTGCCTTCATTTCTTAAAGAGTCTTTTTATGCTTACATCTTTTTACATACATTCATGCATACATACATTCATGCATTCTTTCTTTTCTTACATACATTCATGCATACGTCTTTTCATACATACATACATTCTTTTTTATCACTTTCATTAGCCATGTAGCACAATGCTACGCCCCATGTGTTAGGGTTAGTGGTCTTTTAGACCTGATTCCACCCATGGCCACAGGTTGGGAATCCATTCCGTCAAGGTGCAGCATTGAGTGCACTACCAATACTATTTACCTGACATTGCAATCTGCCCAGTCCAGTCCATTCGGTACCATTTCCATTCCATTCATGTGGCCGTTACGTATTTTCATACATCATACATTCAGTCCATTCATTCATTTTCAGTCCTTTCCTTTCATTTACAATCCTTTCAGTTCTTTACTATCCATTCGTTCATTTCAGTCTTTACAGTTCTTACAGTTCTTCAGTTCCTTTCATTCGTAAAGTCATTTTAAGAGAAAATAGTTTTCTTTCTTTTCATAAAAGTTGTTTTAGAAAAAGTCATTTTCATAAAAGTCTTTCTTTTCATTTAAAAGCGTCTGTTCTTGCATCTTTTAAAGCTTCTTTTCGTTTCCTTTCATGAACATACATACAATACGAACCACATATAGTATCCATCCACATGCATACACGTACATATTTTGGGTGCGTGAAAAGGGGCTGTCAAGGAGGGCCGCTATATACATATACTCGAAAACTTATGCTTCATTTTTTTTTTATTTAAAACGTGTCTCATAGAGAAAGGTTTCGTTTTCCTTTTAGAGAAAAGCTTTCGTTTTCTTCTTCATTTATATAAGAAAACTCTAGAAGAGTATGAACGCCATACTTACCTCGACTTCATGCCATACTCATTCCATGCAGTCCATTTATGTGCGTGTCAGATGACAACCTACATGCATACACATAACCTTGCATCATCATCTATCTAATGCATAAGTAACTATTCTAAAAATAGAACTATGTCTCAATTGGAACACTCTCCATCCATCTTTAGGCTCTTACGTGCCATATACTATGCTAAAACCTCCAGGGTCTTATTCCTTAAAGTGAACCTCCGTGATTCACCTTAGGGTTAAGACACTAAGACCTCCCTTTCATTCTTCTATTTCCACATTCCGACGCATGATTCCGACCAACAGAGTCACGCATTCCAACCTTAGACGATATACTCGTCACTACCTTCATGCATCCTATCCCATACTAAATCCTCATTCCCATCCAGAAAGGCTACATGAATTCAAGCCAACTCTGTGGCTAAAACATCATGTAACCATGCTCAGAACAGATTACCCATTACATATGGTAAACCTTTCTGGCACACGTGTCTCGCCAGAGACACATCTACCTTATCCCTTTTATCACCTAAGAGCAACTTATAATTCCAATGGATGCCCGCTTGTACAAACAAGCTCCATACTCCAATACCAACTTGCCCAGACCCAGTCAATAGGACTCTTCCTACTTCTCAGCTCTGTACAACTTCATCCCAACACTTGATAGGAGAGGACTGCATCCAGAAATGCGCCTCTATCTCGTCACGTAGCTCGACACTAATCCAGAGTCACGTCACGACACCCATCATGCTTTTGCTACACTCTCTGATACTTTTCCACCACTTCCATATGCTCGTAGCCATAGTCAACCACAAGGTGACACCCATCACCCAGGACTACAGGCCACATCACCACTGCTTCAAGACAGTGTTACACAGTTCCCGACACTTAACAAGAGGATTGCATCCACAAATGCACCTCTATCACCTCATGTAGCTTGAGACTAATCTTGAGTCACGTCATGACACTCATCATACTTCCGCTGCACTCTCTGATACCTTTTTACCATTTCACATATATTTTCAGCCACAAGTTAACCACAAGGTGAGACCCGTCACCTCGAACTACAGGCCACATCACCACTACTTCGAGACACTGTTACATAGTTCCCAACACTACACCATACACTATACGCTTCTCCGCTATGCCATCCAACCCTTTGTGACACGCCGTCCGGTGTATCACGACATAGCATAGAGTACACTCACATGAACTCTCTTCCATCCACACTATGACACATATCACTACAATACATGTCTCACGGTGCATCACTACACTACATGGAGTATACACCACGCGTACTCACTTCACTACATCACTTATTATCACGATGCACATCACATGGTGCATCGCTACACGACATGAAGTACACTCTACGAGCACTCCCTTCACACTTCACACCGCATCACAACCACGACATTCATCTCATGCCCATACTCACAGCACAGTCCACAACACTACACAGTGAAGCCCAACACTTCACAACTACGCAGAGAACTCCACAATTACAAACTACACAATCTACAGTCCAACCAACCAACTAATATAAATATAAATAACTAGAGATAGAGGGTTATACCATGGAAGGGATAACCCGTACGTCGCTTGCTGCCCATCACGATCAAGACGTCTAGTCGTATGTGGCAGTAACGTCACATACGGTGGTTGTCCACCACGTAAAGTGGCGGTTTGGGCTTGATAATA